>NW_019154097.1:29066645-29144145 GCF_002288905.1 Enhydra lutris kenyoni | reverse complement strand
TGACAAAGTGATTTCTCTGTGCCCCATTTTTTTTTTCTTCCTTAAGTTGTCTGTGACACCCCCGGACTGCAATGACATCTATGGTTTAAAACCGTTAAATCACTGTAGCACCCAATATTTCAGTTAAAATCCAGTAAGCCTGCCATCCTTAAACCTGTAAGTATAGGCTTTGTTAATTTCTGAAAGACCTGCAATGCCTGTGTTTTTTTTTGAAAATAGAGAAACAAACCAAAAAGGCAAAAGCAAGGGCTTTTCAGAGTTCACATTATTTATTCATCACCTTTTGTTTAATGCTTAGCTAGTTTAAATACTAAAACATCAACATTCATAGGGTCCTGACTTGAATCCTGCATTTAAAAAAAATCTTCTAGCAATTTACATAAGAAATTTTAAAAATGATGTGTCCTCTAAGCATAGTGTGAAGTAGTCTAAATTTTTTTGTGGGGGGGTGGTAAAGATTCAATATTACAGATACAATTTGTGAGTTACTTTGGTTTTGGTAGCTTAAGCCAGATTCTTTTCAGTCTCTCACTACACGTTTAGAGAGTGAAGTTCTTGATAAAGCCTGTACGATAGAAAAATTTTGTTAAAAAACAGAATCACAACGAATTTTTTTTTTAATTTCTAGAAATGGTTCTCAAAGATATCAGCATGTCAATCTAGCATTAAAAATAAAATACAAAACATGAATATCTTTTTCTGCTGGAAATAGCCTGTAGTTAATTAAGTAGATTTATAATTATTCTGTTTACTGTGTTCATTCATAATTATGGAAATAATTGGTAAAACTTTACTCATTGTGATTAGTGCAATTTTAATGAATACTAATTGAATTAAGGGAGAAAAGGATAGTTAAATTAACATGTTAGCAAATTATGGTCACCATTCTCATCAAACTCTCATCTTTGGTTTCAAAACATTATATGATTTTTCAGATTAAAAAAAGCCTTTAGTAATTATAATATGTACTGTGGGCTAATGTGGAGTAAAGCTATGGTAACTTATCAGAGAGAAGATTTCCATAAATAGCCTTGTAATATGTCAAGTATAATAGGCATTACACATACCATTTTAAAACATATTAGTTATAAGATGATTACCTCTTGTACTAAAATATGTAGAATTAATAATTTGTTCTCACAATTGCACTTTTTATAGCCTGTTTGTTCCAAGAGTGGTGCTTAGGGGTGAGTGTACTAGAAGTTGCTTCTCTGGTACGCTTTTGCATATTTTGGTGAAATATAGTGTCTTAGAGCTTTTTGAATAGAGGTCTGAGCACACTTACTTACTCTATATATATAGTTCGCTGTTTAGTTGCAGGTAATTTTTCTTTCCACTGGCACTGAAACAGAGGTTATAATGAAACCAACAATCCTTATGCATTTATAGAAACTATAAAAATTTTATGGAAATCTTTATATAGAAACTAACAGTGTTGCTTGTACAAGCTCTATAAGCAATGTAGAAACATGGTACATTGGGAAAAATAAAAAGGTACCCTTTCTTTTATGGTTTTATATGGTCTATGTGATTTTAAAATTTCACTATAGGCAGTTAAGCAAATTATAAAAACATGCATCACCTATATACTAAAAAGGAACAAAAATATGTTGCATAACTTAGGCTAATTGTGATGGAAATTGGCATTTGTGAGTTGCATGTAATTGCTTAAATATGGAGTTTTCATCTGTTCATACTTCAGGTATGCTCTAAAGAAAACATTTCTTAGGCTCACAATTATTCATAGTTTAACCTATGTAAATGGATTGGAAGATTCTGGTTAAGAAAGACAACAGAGATAATATTTAATCAAGACTTGCTGCTTGTATGCTGGTGATTGCCTCGTTCTTTTGGTGAGCTCCTGTGTTTGAAAACTTTCATGTTATTTTCTTCTAAATCTCGATAAACCAGAGACTAAACATTTCTATTTAAAACTTGTTCATGCCCTGATTCATTGAAAGAAATAAATTTTCTGTTACTGTGAAAGGACGTCTCATACTGACATTATATAATGTGACATACATTTGTAATAGTCACACACAATTTAAAAGAAATGATAAAATCTGATTTTTCTCATTGTCATTAGGCAGAAAACCGTAAGTAGCTGTGTGCCTGGTTTGTATAAACTGTGACATTGATTCCAGAAAGATTCTGCTAGTCTTTCTTTAGAGACTTGTTGAAACTGTAGGATCTTCAAGTTGGAATTGAGACTTTGGGTTTGTGGTCCTTTGGGCCTTGCATTCACCAAGCTCACAAAGAATGGAATCAGACCTGGCTGTATCCCATTTCCCTTAGAAATTTTGAGCTTTCTTTTTTTTCCACATTCTTCTCCAAAGTGTGGGTGCTGTCATGCTTCCAGTCTGCTCATACAAACTGCTCAGATTTGATCTGCTTTAAATGGTGAGGTCAAGTTTGGTTCTGGAAACTTTTTTTTGACACCATATACATGGAACAGAATTTATTGATTCATTTAAATCTCATTGAGAGGATTTACTTATAGAAGCATCAAGTGGATCATACTTTTGAAATGGCTCTACAACCTGGCCTTAAGAAGACTAACTTATAAGTGTCTGCATTTTCTGATCTTTTCTTCTTCCCCTTAGTGTGTGTTTTTGGTGGCAGAAACTGGGAGAGTAGATTTGATTTTATGCATTAATTGAATGAGAGACTGTTAAGTGTAGCGTCTGCAGAATGTGAGCCAGGCACCATACTAGGTAAAGAGGAGGAGAGAAGTAGTAGATTCTACTCTTCGCTGAAGGACCTTACTGTCTCGTAGGCTATAAGGGTAATGCATGTTCAGGTCATTTTGTTGGTTTGTAGCACAGTGGCATGACCAGAATTGGGGGTGTCTCCAAAAACTAATGGTAGTGATGCCACCATGTAATCACATTCCTACAATTTCTTGTCCTTTATGTTATGGAGCCATAGAAGATAGTAGAGTTAACAAGAGTGGTACAGAGAAACCTAAGTTGGAAAGTCTTGAAGCTGCTCATAAAGAAGATCATCTTTTAGGTTTGTTTTGGATGTGCTTTTCCTGAGAGTCACTGTTGATTTTTGGATTTTTCCACCTCTTGCTCAGAAAGGTCAGTTTCCATAATTCTTAGCAACTTGGCAGTCTGGGATTGTAGATAGAAATGTAATTTTCTCATCCACATATATAAATACTCAAACTCTTCAGACCTAGGAGCTGATTGTTTAATATAACAGCAACAAAGCACCCTGCAGAAGCAGCTTTCTTCGGGAAGTGCACCAGTACCCACAAATGCCATGAGAGGTAGCCATTTTGATGGACCACAGTACAAATTTCGAAAAGATTCATTGATAGAATGCAGATGGACACATGCATCCCAGATTAAACATCTGCTTCCTTGTATGTGTTTAAAAGTGTCCTGTTCTTGATGATTGGCTTGGTTTTAATTTTTTTTTTTTTTCAAGTATAGGTTCATGGATGGTTAAACAGTAATCCTAAAAAATCTGTCACGTGTTGCTTCTTATTTTTCCTTGTATTGTTACAAGTCAGATTTATCACCTTGGACAAATGTCAAAGTTGATGCTTTTTAAAGTGTTTGCTGAAGAGAAACCACCTTGTAGATAAAGGCTGCTTCTCTACCGTATCGATATCATGAGTTCCCCCCACTTCCATTTCCAGAAAAGGGTGAATTTAAGAATGGGATGGGGTTGGACGGGCTTTTTAATGAAAACTGTATTTCAAAACCTTAAACATTTAACTAAACCCAATCAAAAAATTGATACATTTTCTGACTTAAGGCTTTTCTTTCAAGTTGAAGATTTCTTCCCAATTTGGTCACTCCCCAGCTGTTACAGTTATATAGAAGGAACTCATTAAAAAGACAAATTCTTTTTGAGCTATTCTTTCTGAAAGCACGCCAAGCTATGCAGCTACGTTGTACTACTACTTACTTGAATCTAACGCCAGGAAATGGTAATTATGCAATTCTTACTTACACATTCTTATTAGAAGTGTTCTCCTGGTCTTATTCTGGCTCCAAAAAAGCTCCACTAGATTTCAGACATCTGTGAATACTATTGGATGGTCTCGTTTCTTTTGAGTTACTCAATGGTTATAACTAGGTGGATGGGGGCTGTTTCTGAGCACTGTAGTCTGAGCCTTAACTTTAGTCTCATGTAACCAGTGTCAGTTGATCGGGCAAGTCTTGTTTATTATCCTTCCCAAGTTGCTCCCCAGTCTATTTCCCTCTGCATTCAACTCTTAGTTTCTCTCCTGTGGACTCTTCCTAATGGCCTACAGTCCAGTGCCCTTTTAATCACTTTCCTCTGTAAGACGGCCAGAGAGAACTTTCTAAAACGTATTTCAAATCCCACCATTTATCTTTAGTCAGAACTCTTGCTCGTCCCCTGGTGCCTTCAAGATTGACTCCAAATTTCTTAAAACTTGGATTTCAGGCCCTTCGCAGTCTGACCTGACTCAACTTGCAGCCTAGTTTCCTACTCCTTCTCACTCTATAAGCAGTCCGAGAACACCTCACCATTTCCCAGCATGCTTTGCTTTCTCCCACCTTTGTTCTTGCCCAAGCTGTTTTTATGGTTGAGATCCTTCCTCAAGCTCCCTCCTGCTCCCCAGGTATACTTCTGTTCAGCATTAACTGCCCTGCTCATATCACTTCCCCTGTGAAACTGGCTGTGGCAGAGTTAGTCACTCCGTCTCAGCACTTGGAGAGCACTTGGAACATTGACTCCTTACACTGTATTATTTGTCTATCAGTCTGAACTCTTTAAGTACAGGAATGACTATAATCCGTGTTAGAGGCTCTTCTCAGCAGCGAGGATAAATTACAGGCCAGTGAATAATTGTGAATATGAAGTACGTCATACACAGACATAATTGTTAAGGAGTTCAGATTCCAGAAAGCAGAGTACAGAGGCATGAATGATAGCGGTGATGAAGAACGTGGACTTCGGAGCCAGACTGCTTGGGTTTGAATCCTAGCTCTGTCATTTACTGGACTTACCTCTTCAGGATTTCATTTCCACATCTGTAAGCTAGAGGTAATCATAGTAAAGACTTCCTAGGGTCTTTGTGGGGGGTTAAGTGATGTGAAGTGTGTAAGAGTGCTCAGAATCATTCATGGCATCTAATAACCAGTAGTTATGTAGTGGCTCCCCTGTCTAGGGACAGATTTAAGGCAGCAGGGTAATCCGGTGTGGGTGCTTTTGTTTTGTTGGGTATTAGGGTTATATGTGATAACCTTTGCCTCCAGAATTTGGCAGAGCCTAAGAATTCTGGAAAACCTTTCCTGTCTGAGCCCGTGCTGTTCCAGAGCAAAATTTAGAGAAGTTGCAAGAGGAAGAGAGAGTACTTTGTCAACTAAAGATGAAGAAATATAATCAGAAACAGTTCTTGAATATGTTCAAAAATGTACTGAAAATATGGAAACTCTTTAAATGGTGATGAAGGGGTTTCAAATAGCTATTTTTAATTTATTTCAGTTGTGAAATCTGCATATTGAGACTTTGCGTGTTCAAAATCTTAGAAATTTAGTAATGTGCCCCCACTGTCCTTGTAAATTAGCCCTTTTGGTCGCATATAGTGCTTTGTACTATTGTGTTAGCTTTTGTTTTTTTTCAATACACACAGTAGAGTTGAGAGTCCTGTGGCTACTGTAATTACAAACTGTGTAACTTTGGTCAATTTCAGATTTCAAATGTGAAAAAGATGAAACCCATACCGTGGACTAGTCTGTACTGTGTGTACATGGGTATATAGCAGGTGGGGGTTGGTGAGTAGAAAATGAAAAGGTATTTATAAAAGAATTAAGATGATCTTTTAAAGAACATTGAGCTTAACAAAGCTCATGTGCTTATATACCAGCCTTGTGAAATATGTGATATAATATTTTTTCACGTTGCTTTTATTCCTGGAATATTCTTACCTAGCAGTTTGTCTAGTAAATATTCATCTCAAAAGTCAGGTCACATGTCACCAGCTCTGAGGGGTCTTTCACATCCCCCCGGTAGAACTCTCCGTACCTTCCTTTTTCCATGACCGTCTGTCAGAAAACCGAAAACACTTTATTGCATGTTGTTGTTTATGTATCCTCTCCCTCCCCCCAAGCAGGAGGTCAGGGTTTCTTGCTTGCTTTGTGTCCATATCTCTAGCACTTGGTACTATGCTTGGATATTAGTAGTCCAAATATTTGATATGGAATAGTAAAAGATTATTAGAATAGCTTTCACACTGTGATTTCTGAGCTCAGAATTTGAACGAGGTAGGACAAACGAAGACATCATTTTATTAAATCCTATCTTACCTACCAGAGGCTTTTAAGATTCTTACATTTGAATATATTTCAAACATGATGCCTCTTCAGTAACATCTGATTTTAGAAGTGTAAACTGTAAATTGTTGAGAACATTATTTTTAACAGAGAACTCTTCCAACCTTCCAGATACTTAACATTTCTAGACATCTAAACTGCTAGTAAATTGAGAAGTATTTCTGAATTTCTAAAATATATCTGTTATAATAAACAGATTTAATGGCAGCTAAAATCTTTGCATTATTCATGTCTCACTTATTTCTTAACAATTATCATCCCCCCCTACAAATTTTAAGTGCTTTTCTTTCTTTTTCTCCTCCTCCTCTTCCTCTTTCTTCTTTTTCCTTTTCTTCTTTTTTGGTATGTTTGGCCTAAAGAAAAATAGTAGAAGGTAGGTATCCCCACATTGTAGGAGATCTGGCTTTGGAAAGGCCCTTTGGGCAAAGGCTTTACTTTTTCAGCCTCATTTTTTTTTTTTCATCTGTAAAACAAGAAGTAATACTAATTTTGTAGAACTGGCAGGAGGTGTGGGTGTGATGTATATACACAATACCCAGATTAGCCTAGTTCAATAAATGTTTTCTGATGTAGCTTCTGATGAGGAAAATGAAGCAAAGGGAAGATTTTGCTGTTTCCATGTAGTCCATGATGTGTCTGGTATCGCATTAAGTACTAGAATGTAGGTAAGTCTTTAATGTGGATAAAGAGCCTGGGGTCAAGTGATAAAACCTTTTTAACATCACTCCCCAGTTTCCCATCACAAGGCAGATAGAACAGCTCTTTGTTCTTTCAGGACCTTCCAGACACGCCATGGTTTTCCAAGAGTCTGAGGACCATAGCAGCCAATCCAGAACACTTTGAAGAGTGAAACGGGCACCATGATTGTACAAACTGAGCAAATCAGGATGTCCTGGGCAAGCCGGCACATGAGGCTCCCCTAACCGAAGACCCTATGATAACACAAGCCTTGCAGTCCACTGCTGTAGTTGGAGAGTGAGGTGGGAGAGAGGCGTTAGCTTCCTTTAGCATGGAGGGCTACTACCGCAAAGTTGGAGCTGTCTGAGTGTTTATAACTGTGGTGACAGAATCCTTTCCAGCAGGAACCAAGAATGAGACTCTGATTTGTAGTCAACAAAGCAGTAAGCTGAGGACTGTGGAAAGAACTTAAGCTCCAGGGACAGATGAACTTGGATTTAAATGTTAGCTTCTCCATTCACTGTCTACTTCCAGTTAGGCAAGTTGCTTCACTGTTCTACCTGATTAATTTTACTCCACTTTAAAGGTTCAGTTCACGCATAAGAGGTTGATAATCTTTATGATACATAAGATTACTGGCAGGATCACTGAGCATATGTAAAACTTCTAGCATAGAGCATGACCCGTATTGGCTTCCTTCTGCTTGTCACTTTACCCCCTCCAGAGAGCAGATGACCATTGGTATATGAGCGACATAATGAAGGCTGAATCAGAACAAGTTACATAGGTCAATTGGATACCTTAAATTTTGTACATAATTCTTACATTTATTAAGCATAAATAGTAAATTTTTGACAGAAATGGCTTATACCACATTTATACAAACTTTAATAGTTTCTTCCATTCCTTTTATTTCTTATATCAGGAATAAATATTGGGGCACTGGCTGGCTCAATTTGCAGACCATGTGACTCTTGGTTGTGAGTTCAAGCCCCGCACAGCACATGGAGCCTACTTAAAAAAAAAACCAAAAAAGAATAAATATTGTTTCTCCGATAAATTCAGTTCTCCTTTGGCCCGTGTGGCCTCACTGTTTCCTACGGAGATTAAACAATACAACCTATAGACTCTTAGCACAGTGCTTGGCAATAGTACATGCTCAGTTAATGCTCTTATTTTTGCGTCTAAATCTCCAGATTGTCATCCAGCCATCTTTCAGCACCACCTTTCACTGGGTGTTTCCTCTGTGCTGGGTACCCCACTAGACACTGACTGTGGATATCCCACCATTCTTAACTCAGTCAAGTGGGAAATATATTCCATCGATTTTTCACTTTTTAACATCTCTGAAATTGGGGTGCATCTTACAGTTGATGGTATATCATTCTAAGCTTTTTCTCCCCCTAGTAGTACTGAAAAATAATAGTCTTATAATCAGTGGCTTCTGAAATGCAATGATAGATAACACGTTACTGCAGTAAAAAGTCCTTCGTTCTTCGTATACAGGAAAATGGGCTTTGGGGTCTCAGAAGGAACACCAGATTATCAGGAGCATGTTCTGAAGAGAGATTTAAGCTGATCCTGTTCAAATTTGTTACACTTCCTTTGTTGATCTCTTCAACCATAATCCCTTTCCATGCTGCTGGGTTATTATTAAGGTTCCTGTGTTAGGTTCCCCTTCCTTCCCTGAGGAATTGGAGGCCTGACAGGCACCCGGTTGTGTGTGTCTTTATTCTCCTGTGGAAATGTAGGGTCCTGAGATGATGGTCAGTTGAATGCTAGGAATGATGGTTGCAGGACTGGCGTGGGAGCTCAGGTGAAGAGCTCGATGAGAATAGCCTTTGAACCCCTTGCAATCTGGAAGACTTGGGGGTTACGGCAAAGTCAGAAAGTGACGTGCAAAGTGATGTAAAGGACTCAAACCCTGCTCGTGACTTCAGTGCGCTAGAATAAAGCCCAGGCTCCGTAGCATGTCCTATAAGGCCCATCATGATTTGGCCCCTGATACCCTATGCAACCTGATCTTTTTTATTTATTTATTTTTTAAGATTTAAAATTAAAAAAAAAAATTTTTTTTTATTTAAATTTAAAATTTTAAAAATTTATTTGACAGAGTGAGTAAGAGAGCCCAAGTGGTGGGTGGGCAGGAGAGGGAGAGGCAGAAGCAGGCTCCTTGCTGAGTAGGGAGCCCGAAGCCAGACTCATGCTAGGACCCCGGGATCATGACCTGAGCCGAAGGCAGATGCTTAACCAACTGAGCCACCCAGGCAATCCCCAGCTGCTGCTTCTTGCCCTGCTCTGTTTCAGCATGCCAGGCTGATTTCAGTTCTTTGAGTGTGTCAAGGGTTCTTGTTCAGTGGCTTTTGCTCATGTTCTTACTTTTTTCTTGGCCTTTCTCTTCCTATTTCTCTAACAATCTTTGACTGGTGAATCCTTACTCATTCCCAAAGTCTCAGCTCAAGATGCCACTTCCTGAGATCTTTTGTGACCCTTCCATCTAATTTCACAACCCATCATTCTGTCAGAAGACCCTCTTCTTTCAAAGCTCCCTACACAGTCGAATTCTATATTCATGTATTCATTTGCAAAGCATCTGTCTTTCTAACTAGATCAGAAGCTCTGTGCAGACAGGGCCCTTAGCACATTTGTTCTAAGATATTATCTTGCTTAGGGAAATATACACATTTCCTTTTCTAAGATGACTGAAATACACTTCATTCCAGGGTCTCCTTTCTGTCTGCCTTCTTGTTTATTAACTTTTGGGAAGCTTTTAAGGAATCAGAAGCTTTTCTTCACAGAGTTATTTTAAAATTCAACAACCAATTGGCCAGTACTTGAATCTAAGTCACTCAAATGGATCGTCTCTCCTGCTGCCCCTACCCCCAAACAAGTGATAGTGGTTGTCTGAGCTCCTTTCTTGTTTGGATGGAGTGAAAGAGCTTAGTGAGCCCCAGTGTTCCAGGAACCCAGATGATACATCTGGATTTTCAACATGCTAAGCTTAAAGTACTTATGGGACACGAGAAAAACGACAGTCAGAACAGAGCCTGGTGTTAGACATAATCTAAGGTGAAGATTTGAATTTAAGACCTTTACATAATGATAATTAAAGTGTAAATAGACTATTAACAGAGGAGAATGCTGATTGAGAAGAAGGAAGAGAAAATCCTGGGAAACACACTTCAGGGGTAGAGGTTGAAAGAAGGGCCAGAAATTCAATAGTTTGAAGGCTCTTCCATGTTCTGTGTTGAACAGAACGTTGGGTATGTAGCATGTGTTGTTTGTGGGAGTGGTGAGTAAAGCTTTCTTCTCTTTTAATACTTTTTATGACATTATGGACAAAATAACTATTCAAGAGCTGTCCCTGATCCAAAGAGTGTCAATCAATTTATTTGTTAAGAAAACCCCTGAACCTCACCTGTGATAGCAGTGAGCTGTTACAAAAGAATTGTTTCTCTGAAGAGTTTATGTCACAAAACCGTTGTGAATTTTGAGTGGTGGAAATAGGTTTGATTTGTAATTCTTTGTTTCTGTTTTTTGTTGTTGTTGTTGTATTTTAAATAATTTTCCAAAAAGAGAACATGTTTGTATGCAGTAGACAATTAGCCATTTAGCGATAACCAGGTGAGAACTATTGAATCACCCTAGAGCCAGTATGATTGGCCTGGTCATTTCACCTTTCAGAAATTTCAGAATTTGAGTGTTGATGAGTTTGGGTTCTGTTGTATGATGAGGCTCCTTGACAGTCTAGATCAGGGGCTGGCAAACTAGAGTCAGCTGGCCAAGTACTACCTAGTGGAGGGTTATGTGTGGCCTTTGAGCGAAGGTGATTTTACCTTTATGAAGAGTTATTTAAAAACAAACAAACAAAACAGAAGAATCCGTGACTGAGTCCATCAGTGCCCTGCAAAGCCTCAAATATTTACCAACTGGCCCTTTAGAGAAAAAGTTTGCTGACTCCTTCTTTAGTTTGTAAGTTGTAACTGAAATGAACCATGAATTCCATAGGAAAACCTCAAATTGATGACTGACGTTCCAGAATGTCTTGCACGTCATTAAGTTTTTCTTTTAAATAGTGGCTTAGCTGTTCAATTATGAGAACATTTTTTTGTTGGTGAATCAGTCAACTCTTGATTGATTGATATATGCCTTGTGCGACTTGATGGTGTGGTCAGAGGGTAGAGGGCTCTCAGGGCCATGTGGTGTCTCATAGAATAGTTCTGCAAAGTGTTGACATCTATTCTGATACTATTGTTGTGTGTATAGTTTATCCCAGCCTCGGGTAAACATTGGGACGCACAAGTTAAGAGCATGGTGTGTAAAGTAAAATAAAACATACGTGTGGAATTGAATTATTTTCTTTGTTTACACTTTGCCGGCCCTCTGAAGAGACACTTTCTAGTTGCAAGACTTAAATCCTTGAGTATTAGATTTCGGAGAACTATTTAAATTGTATAATTTAAAAAATTTCACTGCTGTTTCGTAGCATCTGCCTTTTGTCTTTATAATGAGATGTCATTGATCTGTTCTGAGTATAAATTTCCTCAGTGCTTGAGTCCTCCCAATAGCGTTTTATTAGAATCTGCAACTTGTGGGGAAATAAAAGTTGATTTGAAACAGTTCTGTAATTGGAGGTGACTGTTCAGTGGGGCCCTGTCTAATCAATTGCTGAATAATTCTCTCTCAAAAGAGGATTTGATTTTTACAGTTTGATCTTCATAGTGTGTTCCCAGTGTTTGTTGATGGTGTCTGACATCTCCTGCCACTGGATAAATAAAGCCTATTATTTCTTTTTCAACATTTTGAGCGATTACTCTCATACAAGAGCTGAGAAGCAGAAGGTTAGCTGTATTATCAAACTATGATCCTGTCTCTCCGAAGAAGCTGGGAACCTTGATTAATATGCCTTGTTAACTGATGATTTCAGTTCCATACTGGTAGTGCTAGAATAATTTGTATAAACCAAGCAGTACAGATTCCTTATTTTAGCACTAAGACTTACAAAGGCTTCTTTTAGCAGCCTTTAATTTTGTACTTATGTATGTGACATAGCCTGTGGCTGTGATAGCTACTGTGAATCTCCAGTTGTTTGGGGATGAAAGGAGGAGGCAGCTGGAAACTCGGTAGCTACATCTAGCTGTCTACCTAGAGAAGGCCTTGATTTCAAGTTTATCTAAACAAGCTCGACTAATCCCAACTATCTAGGGGGATCCACTGTCAAAACAAGCAGCGTGGCCCTGAGGCAAACACAGCTATACAGAAATGAAGGCTGGGGCTTCCAATACTCCGATGACTGCATACTGGAGGCTTTTTTTCCCCCCTGAAAGAGGGTAAGAGAGGTAGAATTTGCATAATGCCTTTTCATTGGAAACTTTTGGAAAGCTGACAGACCTCCAGCTTATAGATCTGTAGCCACAATACAGAGTCTATAGGAGAATCCTTGAATGACCTAACCATATTGAAAGAAAATATAAAAGCGTCCAAGTATAGCCAAGTGAGAGAGGGAAAGAGGCTGATGCATTGTCTAACATCTGCTGTACTTCTCGTTAGTTTTGTTCTTTGCTATTCTGTGTGGACTTTGGAGAAGCCTAAGACAGCCTAACATGAATCCTATAATCTTCCCTCTGAATATTTATGTAGTGTGCCAGCTTCTAAGCTGTCCTTTGCGTTTTCCTACTTCCCCCTCATTTTCATGCTCTCAAATGAGGCCAACATTTCAAAAGCTAAATAAATGTTTGTGAATGTTTATAAAAGATTTGCATAAATTTGTCCTTGTCTGACAAAGATCACTTTTTTCTTATGCCAGTTCTGAAAAAAATTTTTTTAAGGTTTTGGTGCTTGTCTTGACAACAAAGTCCTGCGTCCCAGAACAATGGTTGCTGATTAAGTGGGTATGCGGTTGCGACTGAATAGGCTTTCAAGATACTGGGTAAAAAGACCTATCATCTGAAGGCTGAATTATAGAATTTAGAAAATGTTATCAGAAGTACACATTTAAATCTGTTTTTTGGTACCCTATCATTAGGTAAGACAAAGAGTTCTTACGAGTTAAAAGTATCACCACCCACGGTTTTAAAAATTCTTCTGTATAAATTTTAATAATTAGAATATTTCAGTAACTCAGAATATCACTTTTTGTCCCTGTGGTTGAACATATTTAAAAATAATTTTTCAACCTGTAGGCACTCTTTGGAACCTGGAAGTCTACCAGTCATATGTGTTAATATGGTTACTGGGGTGGTGATCAGAGGAAGTAAACCAGGCACTCGTTCAAGACCTCTGAATGCACAATCATACCTTGAGAAAATCTAAACTACATGAAATACGTGTTAGGGCTTAATTACAGGACACACACACACACACACACACAGCCCAGACACTTGTGCCACCGATGTGTTTGCTGAATTCATTTGTCTTTTAAAATTAGAATGGATTTTGTGGGGTGGCAGGGGATGCTGTGGGTAGAGGTGCTAATTCAGTTCAGAGATATTCAAAGATTGGCAGGAGAGAGAGGTAACAGCCAGTTCTGTTAGTCCTTTGGTTGTATTGGTTTAGAGGCTTAAGTTGTCATTAAGGCACAAACTAGAGCCACTTCTCTGACACAGTTTTTATCACATCTGCTAGGCTTGTGTCCCAAGAGGAGACGTGGAGAGCAGTGAATTCAGCATGGGCCCATTATCGACTGCTTTTTCGTGTGTTGTAAAAGGAGTGAGACCTCAGGGAGGCTTGGAGCCTCCTCCCGTGTAATGTCCAAGTCAGATTTGAAGGACTGGTGGCAGGAAAGCTTTGGCCTTTGGGTGTGAATTCTAAGAAATAGAGGCACAATTAAGTTTAAAAAATTCAAGGACTTTGAGCTTGATAATGAAAGATTTTTTTTTTCTAGACTAATGTGAGCAGAAAAGTTGCCCATCTGTGCACATTTTTGTGTGCATTTAAAATATTTAAAAGCTGACAGCTTTTAATATGCTTACAAAATACGATTTCTATCAGTGCTCTTTTTTTTTTTTTTTTCCCCTAAGTAGTATCTTCCTGAGGGCAAGTTGCTTCTTCATTGAAATCATGTTTGCAGTTTTACTTTTGGGACCCTGTTCCTTCGGTATGTGCTGACTTGTGTTTCCCCCTCCCCCATTTTCCCCAATCTTTCTTCCTTTTAAATATATTGATAATATAAATGTTCAGATAACAGGGTTTAAAATGTTTAAGAAAATGAACAAGGCAAAATATCTTACAGTAATAATATTAAGTCCAAGGAATTCCATTACTGACGCCACCAAATGCTAATCGTAAGAGATTCCAACCGAATCATTTGTTCATTTTGTAAGTATGTGAAACAAGCATCAAGAAGTTTACTGATCTGAAAAATGTAGCTCTCTCATTTTCACCTCTTTGCTATAAGCTTTCAAGTTAATCAAATGAAATCTCAGAATAGAGGATGTGATAATACTGTAATTTGGGAATGACTTAGTTTTAAGTAATTTTTTGAAGATATGGAGAGATACAAAAGGGAAAAAGTGATTTTGTTAAAATTTTTTCTGTAAGATTCAGTATTTTTACATTAGACTTCCAAGGTCATGAAGATCTGTACTTAAAAATAGTGAAACTACTGAAGAGGTGGTTCTTTAGCTGTTGTTAAGCATTCCACCAACATACTTAATTTAGATACGAAATTTATATGATACATGTTATAGAACATGAAGAATTTCTATACTTTTTTGTAATTTTATCTTTGAATTACATTGTGTATATTAGGCATTATACAAATTAACATAATGATAACATATGCATGACTCAAAATTAACTAACATTTGTAAGAAAAAAAAAAAAGTAAACTGGGAGTAAATATTGAAATATACCAAAGAAAGGAAACAGATTTTGTAGCATTTGAGCAGCATTGTTAGAAATTTGACCCAGCTTTTATGTTTAGGTGTTGAAAGGCCTATCTGTATAATTCCCTGTTTCAAAGATTTTTCTTTTTTTAAAAAACTTTGGCTGTAACTCTGTTATGGATCTTGGATGTAATCTGACATTTATAGAGATAGCGAAAATGTTTCCCATTTTCATATTTAGAAATTTCTGATCAACATTCTTGAACTTGGTGCTAATTAGGCTTCTGAAAACTTAACCATTCTCTTTTACCCTTCTTAATCATAAGCATTAAAACCTCTGGTAGCTTTCCCTTGGAGTCCCTGGTTTTAAGTTGAAATGGCTTAGAGTAGAAATTTTGTTAGCTTTCTGTGTGTTTGGATTTTGTGTGTGTCCTGTTTTTAACTTTCAGCTTGAGTTTTAAGATCATCAATCAAAGGCTTTTCTTTCAAGTCAGTGGCACTGATCTCAATGGCAGGACTTAGACAGTCAGCATTTCCCTCATGCTATTAAAAAAAATTGAGCATTGAAATAGAATATTTTAGGAATTTGTGCTCCCCTGATCTTTTCATCACACATTTACATTTTGAAATCAACAAATAAATTAGGTATTTAAAAACTCAGGAAATGTTCTCCCGCTGTTTTCCCGTCTCTCCCTCCTTCACTCTTTTTGGACAAGGGTAAATTATCTACTGCTGTCCTAGCTTTCAGCAAGCTGCAAAGTGGCTGATTATAGCTCTGTGTGTTTTAAAATACATTCATTTACTCAGGCTATCTCTTTCCTTTATTTAAATGTTTTCCTGCAAACATTTTCTTTTTCCCTTTGAACTGTTGAAAATGTGTCTCATCTCCCCACATTCTGTAGCCCCAGAGGATATTATAATCAGCCTGCGCTTTTGTCTTTCAGATGGCATTTATTTGTGGGGTGTATATGTCAGTGTCTGACTGTGGGTTGTTTTCATCTGCTGAATACAACTAATTTTCGTTTATGGGTCTCAGTGAAGCAATGGAAACAAAGTATGGACCTCCAAACTGATGGTTGTAGGATCTTGTACACCTCCCTACCCATACCCCAAATTTAGAGCAAATTAGTTTAGCCTTATTAATAATCTGTTAACTGCGTCAAATTGAGTCTTCCAAGTTTTGCTCCCGAATAGGATTCTATGATGGATACTATTGTAAATGCAAAAGTTTACCAGGTTTTTAAGAGAACACCTCAATTTCAGCAGAACAAAATCCGCTTTCTCCAGATTGGAGCAAGTCCCCTTAATGGGCCTTCCGTCCAGAGGAGAATTCACATTGGATGAAATGAATCCAAAGGAGACTGAAATGTATCTTGAGTTCATTTCTGAGTTTCATTTGCAAGTGAATCCAGTGTTAGGTGTGTGGATTTCATGTTTGCTTCAAACTCTGAGGCTTGGTGTCTATCTCCTTGTGGGCTGAGCTTTGTAGATGTTGTTGCTTTTCTACTACACTGTACAATCTGCTGTTTGATATATGCATGACTGAAAGGTTTGTGCAACTAACTGTCTGTCCTCCACGAGGCTCCCCACCCCCCCGCCTTGCTCTTATTTCTTCCCACATGAAGTATCGTTGATTTTGTTAGGAAGAAAAGCCCTTTTAGAAATTGCCTATTTCATAAATTGTCTAGTGACACTAGGGGTTGAATGCTGAATTCTTGTCTCATTTATTTTGAAAACTTTGCTACTGAACTCACCTTAATCAATGAGCTCAGTGTTGTCTCCAATAAGTTATGTGTTGGATATATTGATTGGGAAGGATTTTAGAAAACCCGTCTGGGGTTTATAATGTCAGCAGTGTTTTGATTATGAAAAGAGTTGGAACCTGGGGACATGGAACCAGGTGGCGAATGTCCTAAAGCCAGTGGTGACATGGTGGACTGGTTCCCTCCTGGGATCTAGTTCATGCCCTGCACTTTAACTGTGGTGACCGGCTACTATAGATTCACTTTTTTGCTCATTAAAATGTTAAAAAATCAAACTGTACATAAAAAGATTTGTGAAAATATAAACTTGGGAATTGATCTGGGAAGCTGGCACGATTTCCCCCACCCCCTGCCTTAGCAATGAGGTCATTTACATTTCATCAGCCGTACTGCATCTTGAAGATCTGATTTATGTGGTAGTAGTTGTGGTTGTACTGAGGCTGGTTGTCTGAAAGAGCTTGTGTAGGCAAGAGAAAAAGGGGAGAAAACAGGAACATTACCATTTTCAAAGAAAGTTCCCTAGCCAAAGATACAGATCCTGGAGAGGAAAAAAGGGGTTGCTAACTACTTAGTGACTTTTTCCAGTAAAGTTAATGTTGAAAGACACTCTTCCATAAATATAATGCTCAAATTATATTTAAATCAGGGTTTTGGAGTCCCCTCTCTTGGGGAGTGGTACTTTTGATCTTCAGGTAATTGTATTTTTCTTTGGAATAGAGGATAAGGTAGTTAAGTGTGTGTGTGTGTGTGTGTGTGTGTGTGTGTGTGTGTGTGTGTATAGGCAAAAATCAGTAGTAAGAAAATTGGTTTGTTTCAGCAGTTTTTATTTAGAAGAAACACTGCTTGTTTTTCCCTGTCTTATGCTTATCAAACTAAGAAGATTTTTCAGTTCTGATTGAGATAATGTGTGAATATGCCTAACACAGAGTAGATGTTCATTTCTGTTTTCTCCTCTGACAGCACACCACTGGCTTGTTTGACTTAAATTGGAATATCAAGCTCTTGTAATATCACAAACATGAAGAAACATATTGTAAGGCACAAACATGTGCCTACATTTGCCTATATTCCCTTCCCTCCTCCCCTCCTCCTGCCCCATTGCTTAATTAGACTTATCACTGCTTTCTTGGTTAAAAGGAAAGCTCTTGGGAGGTGGACTATACCCAGCCTACACTGGGTATTTGGATATTTGTTCTAATATTATCTGACAGACAAGTTCACGGTTGGTTATTACTCTCGACATTAGAAAGTGGTAAGTAGTTTCTATATTGTAGTGAGTAATAAGTTGGGCATATTAGATTCCTTTGACTCTGCTGTAGAGCACAATGCTTCCTCGGAGCCATGGGGGTCCTTTCTTTCAAAAATCTTGAGGCCTTTTGGCAGCTCCACTCCAGCATACAGTAGAGAAACACTTCTGCACCTGTCACTTCTGAGGGTAAAGGATAACTGTCTTTATAGCTGATGTTGGCAGTGAGTGAGCACTGGGTACTGAGTGTTAAAGGATGCTCAGTACCTACATTAAAGTCAGGAGATGCTTTGTGGCATCTGAAACCTGATGTGAAAGGAAATTTGTAAGGAATTTTTTTTTTGTGCATGTAAATCATAAGAGTTGAGCATATGTGGGTTAGAGTATGTTTTAGACTGCAGACATTGAAATGATTTCTATGACCTTTTCCCCAATATTTGCCTGATATTAACATTATTGCTCTGAGACATGGCTCATTTTTCTGATTCTTGATGAGCTTTCGCAATTTACTTAAACATAATTAGTTTTAAAACAACATGTACGGACTTCTGAATGCCACACGATGGAATTAACTGGTGTAGCAATAATGCCTCAGAGACTGCTGAAGTATTGTTACCCACTCTTTTTCATTTTTTAGTTTCCTCTGCCTTTACTCTTCCATGACATGCCTTAACAGTGCTGTGATATACATAGTACCAGTCCAAGATGATATTAAAAAATAGGATATGCTCAATTGAATTATGTAGGCGGAACATACTCTGGCAGAGCAAGTCAATGTGCTTTCTGCTTCATTGAGTGGGTTATTAGATTGATGTGGTTTATTTCTTGAATGATAGAACTGGTTTTAAAAATAAATGAAGCGAGAAGCATCAATTCAGTTAGCATTGATAATTCATTATTATTGGTTAGAAAAGTGCTACATTTGTAAACTGATCTATAATTTATCACTTGGATTAGGATTTGCAATGGGCAGGTTTGTTTTAATTTGAACCAGCTTCTCAATGACTGAACAATGTGTTCTTCATTTTGTCTTGAAGTTGGGATTTTCAATAGTTAAAAGGCAAATCAAATGCATGAAAGGAATACTTTTTTAAAATTTATAACATCGGTCTGTGAACTTATGATAAGCACCAACTGTGGGCTGTCCAAGTCTGTTGTTAAATTAAGTCAAGCTAGAGAAAATTTTATGAAGGAAGTAATAATTAATTACTTGTATATGTGTTTAGTTATGTGTATATATACCGTATACATGGAAATGTGTCTCTTGGGAAAAGACACATGTGCTCACGCGCGCGCGCACACACACGCACACACTGTGTATTGTGTCTCTTATTGTGCTGTTCTTAATGCAAGAAGCTTCCCTTTTATGAATAAGAAATGTTGCTCTGCTTTTTGCTTCCTTTCTGTGCACTTCCCCTGAATGATGCATTTGGTCTTATTACCTACATATTTGTAGAAAGATATTTAATTGCTTTGGATTTTCACAAATTATAAGCAGGTAAGTGTGCCCACTTACAATGACATTTACTGAAAATAGTGCATACTTAAAATTATTATCGTTTGATTACAAAATATATTTATGCCAGAGATGGCAACTTCTTTATAAAGTAAGGAAATGAAGTTTTAAACTCTAAAAAAAATGTAGTTGACAACATTCAGGGACAATTATCTTCAAGTTGGCTTTCTATTCTGCTTATGATTTGGCCTATTGATGTAGGGAAGCGTTGTCTAATCCCGGCCCCCTCTGTTCCTAGGTAACAGGCAAAAACGGTGCCAGCAACAGCGGCCCTGCCAGGCCAAACCCATGTGGCTCGGTGTTATTCACTCTGATCCATATGGTCAGGCTGGAGATGGTCCCTGGAGGGGTGTTAACACTCAGCAACCCAACCGCCTCCCTCCCTTCAGAGCTTTCCTGCGTGGCTCCTGCTGCTTGCCCATGTGTGATTCTTGATTAATTTTTCATTTTTAATGAAGTTTGATCATGTTTATTATTTCTCATGATTGACTGCCTGTACTCCTCCCATGTAATTGATAAAGCCCATATTTCTTCATCTGTCTCCTCTTTCTTTAGGGTAAAGTTGCTAGATTGTGTGCCGTGGTTAATGCTAGATTTATTGGTCCCATTAGATGTATAAATTATCTCTCTTTCTCTCCACAGGAAGTTCTACAGACTTTGACCAAGTTTTGTTTCCCCTTCTGTGTGGACAGGTAGTGTCAGATTTTCAAACTTTACTAGAAAAAAAAAGTGTCAATAAACCTGCTATGGAAAATAAAAACCATACCATTCTTAACATTCCGTCTGTTTAACCAAGATTTAAACCGTCTATATTTGAAGGGGAGTTGCAGTGTTCTCCTTTCCTGGGGATTTTATGGACACTATCAAAAAGTTTAAAGCTTGGAGCTTTGCGTTGGTTGGTCTCTGAGGTGGATTTTGCATGACATTAAATTTTTGATTTTGGTTATCAGACTTGAACCATGATTAAGAATGGTTGGTATTTATTCCAATGCTATTTCATTCTTATTTAAGTATGAACATATTTGACTTAGGTAATGTGGCATTATTCCATGGCCTTATGAGTATTATATGGACTTTGTTTTTCTTTGATTCAACGTAAAATGTAGATTGCCACGGGCCTATCTTGTTTAAAGGTGTTCAGCTATTTAAAAGGCATGTCGCTTCCTAGTATCTTGCATTTTAGGTGGCTAAGAGTGGTATCTCTGGGGAACTAAGCATTTTCTATAGTTTCTATAGAAAAACAGAACATCATCTGAACATTTTCTTAAGATTTTGCAGTATGGTAAACTCTTGGAAAGGTGTCAGTATAAGAACTCTAAGATGGTTAAAATAGTCTGGTGGATTAAAAAAAAAAAAAAAAAGCCACTGGTTAATGGTAACAATTTTGGAAGAGCTTTTTTTTTTTTTTTTAAACCGTATAAAACTATAACTCACTAACAATATTAATAAAATGTCAAAGCGGTCCTCTTAATCTTCTTTTCAAGAAATGTCTACTATGTGTTTCATTACATTTTAAGCATATTATTTGTGTAGCCATTTGCCCACCATTTACTCTTTTAAATTTTCTCTTAGAGAATTGAAATATGAACTGTGCCTACAGTATGTCTTAAAAAGTCCACTTCTAGTGACAGAGGTTTTAGAAAATATCCTAAGTAATAACTGCCATAATAATGTTCTGAGAAAGCTAGAAAATGGCCCATCTTCAGGAATAGTCTTTCTTGGATTTCAGAGTACCCAAACCCGGCAGGCCTGAAGGATTTCAGTGGTTTCGAGTGCACGTGGGTAATGTGCTGCTTGGTCTTTTCTACACTTTGTGGGAGTGGTGTCCTGCTTTGTTTGGCACAAACCTAAAAATGGTGTGAGATGAGAATTGGTAGCCAAAGGAGTTTAAAGAGTACTAAAAAGCAGCACTGGAATGTTGCCAGCCACTTATAATCACTGTTTTCCCTGGTTCTAACATGTTATTTTTAAGCCAATCAGCCATTGTAGTATTCCCAGACTTGGGCCTTTTTAAATCCTGGGATCAGGGTTGTTTTAGTAGTTAGTGGGTTGATGCTCAAAACAGAATAGCCTTAATTTTAAGAGGGTCAGTCTTTGTAATGAGAGTCCTCTTGTCTCTTCTTTATCCTGTTCCTTCTAAAAATAGCAAGGAAGTAGGGTTTTGTTTAGAGACATTTAATGCAAACTTCACATTTATATGTATGAATTAGCGATGCATGAAATTTCCTCCAGTCACTTATAAAATGTCTTACAAATTATGGCAAGGGCATATTTATATAAATTAATAAAGCTGAAATGTTTTAAAAATGTGGTTAGGTATCTAACAAAGAAAAGTAAGAGAATATATTTTTACATGACTTCTTATAAGAGTGTTGATCTGTTTTGGATAGGTATTCTTTAATTAACTTTGTAAACTAATATTGAAAGAAATGCACAATGAGATTAAATCCACCCCCAACACACAAACCTCTCTCTTCCTCTCTCACCAACCACACTGCTCTACTTACCTACCTGTCTGGGTGATTACATTCTTAAATGGAAAAAAAAAGCAGAGTCCTTAAATAGTTCTAGTTTTGTCACCAATGTCCTGATGCCTTTTGTTGTTAGAAGAATATTTTTCTTCTAAAAACATTTCTGTCTAGATCACCCTCCCCTAATCATGTTTCTCCTATTTTTTCACGAAATGATTTGGGACAGAAATGTCTCTTTATGGATCTACTTTAATCCTTGCTTTGTACAGTGGTTCTTTCTTACATTTTGTTATATTCCACACCCCATAGGTGTCGATAACTTTTATTGATAACAAAAAACTGCACTTTATTTGAGGATTATATTTTTTTCTCTTCTCTTTCCCCACTTTTAACCTTTGCAGACTTTCCTGTAGAAGAGATAATAATGAAGTTTACTTACAATAAACACAAAGGTTTTAATGTTACCATTTTTTTTATTACTTTGCATTAGCACTGTTGAATGGCTATGCCCAGATTCTGGGGCCCACAGAGCCCCCCACCAGATGTATTCTTGATACTGTTTGCCTTAAAAAAAAGTCAGCATGGGAGATAAGTAATGCCCTAGGTGATTACGTTCAAAAAAGAAAGCTTCCTAATCTTTTCTGTATCTGTGCTTTTTTACCCCAAGGAACAGTAATACAACTTTCTGACACTTCTAGTCTATATCAAGAGTGGGATTTTCATAGTCATCATTAAATCACCCGTTAACATTGACATCTTACTGTCTCTTGTGTTGTTTTAAGATTTTTCTTTCTGAAACTAGGACTTATGAAAAATAATAATGCCAGTATCTCTTCAAAAGAAAGTGCTTTCTCATGTATCACCTGACTTTATCCTCCTATCCTAAGAGATGAGAACAGGTGTTGTTATCTTCATTTGAAAAAAGTCTAAACTGCAGAGAAATTAGAATTACCCTAGGTTCTTAGTAGGCTGCTAACATAACATAGATGTCCATCTCCCAAATTAATGAATACATTTTTCTGTAGAACATGTTGTGGAAAGATCAGTCACCAAATAGTGCAGAGAGGATGGAACTTTACATTCGAGTGATGCTAGTCAGAGTGCTGGCCATTTTCACATTAGTACTTCATTTCTTTTCCCCTGCAACTCTAAAAGATAGACGATGGTGGTAGCTCTTTTACAAAAGAGCAAAGGAAGGTTCCAAATGTGTAGCATTATGTTGGGTGATATGGAAATGGTATTAGACTTGGAGTTCTGCCCTCCATGTGTTTCTCAGTCTACTTCAGGAAGTATTATAAATACATATCAAACAGTATCTCTCCAAAAGGATAGTGAGGTTAGGGAAGACTGAGATGGTCAGAGAAAACTTCTCACAGTGGGAGAGACTTGTGTTGAGTCTGCAAGGACTGTAAGAAGCGGGTAAATGGAAGGGAGAGCCTAACACCCCATATGCCTGAGGAGCAAAGCAGAGGAGAAACCATGAGTGAGCCCAGAGATTGTTCAGCCTGAGCAGATGGAGCCTGCTGGGGAGAGGGTGACGTGTACTGTGAAAGCTTGGGCTCTGGCTACAGGAGGCCTTGCAAATGTGTGAGAATAAGACGAAATTTGTCTGGTTCAAACATCCCATTTTACAGAAGGGAAACCAAGATTTATAGAGGTGAAATGCTTGGCTTATGGTCACAACTACGTAATAACAGAGCTGGGAAAGAAACCCATACTCTTACTCCCAGTCCAGAGTTTGTTCCCTCCCTCCCTTCATGCCTTTCTCTCTCTCTCCTTCTCTCCTTCTTTCTTTCCTTCCTTTCAGTTTATTTGCTAAAGAGAGGAGAGCGAGCACAAGAGCACACACACGCAAGCAGGGGGAGCGGCAGGCAGAGGGAGAAGCTAGCTCCCTGAGGAACAAGGAGCCTGATGTTGGACTTGACCTTGGGATCGTGACCTGAGCTGAAGGCAGATGCTTAACCAACTGAGCCACCCAGGTGTCCCTAGTGCAGAGTTTTTTCTACCTTAGGCTGTCCCTGAGGCTCTTGGTGGAGAGGCATCTGGAAACGACAGCAGTGAGAGATGTTATCACTCTCAAAAACTTATCCTTACTGGTGAAAGCTGTTTCTTAAAGGAAGGAAAAGAGAGATTTGTATACCATTTTGTACTGCGGTGCTACTTGGTAGCTGGCAACCTGCTTCAGTCAGAGCACACAGCACTTGCTGGAGGATGGAAAAGCTCTTCCTTCCCAGGTTTGTGCTTATCCTCATTCGGAACCCAGTGAGGTGGCTGTCATTCAGGTGCTCTGTAAATTGTCCTGTAACCCACTACGCACAGATGACACAAGCACAAAATGAAATGACATAATCTTTTAAGGGTCAAAGGAAAGCATAGTTTCGTGATTTAGGATGTAACCACAGATGCAAATGTGATTCACATGCTTTTACTATTTCATTAAGTCTGTTATGTGCCAGGCGTTGTGCTATGTTCTCCTGCTCTACAAATGTACACATTGGCAACTTACTATTACCATAATGCCATGTATGGGGAGAAGGACTCAGAGAAGTTCAGTAACTTCCCCAAGGCCCCACTCCCAGTAAGCGGTAGAGCTGCTTTTAGAACCCGCATTTATCTGACTTCCAATTCCACCTTCCTTTTTCTACTTTATCATTCTACCTCCATTAGATCCATCAGACCATAACTAAAGTAACCAAAAGAACTTTCAAATTTTCTCTTTTTAAAAAAGATTTTATTTATTTATTTGAGAGAGAACTTGAGAGCGCACGAGTAGGGGGGAGGAGAAGCGAGGGAGAAGCAGGCTCCCCACTGAGCAGGGAGCCGGACCTGGGGCTCAATTCTAGGACCTGAGCTGAAGGCGGCTGCCTAACCGACTGAGCCACCCAGGTGCCCCTCAAAATTTCTTTCAAAAGCATTGTATGTTTATTGTAGAAAAGTAGCAAATTCTGATAACTGAAGAAGAAACCTAGCAGAGACTGAAACTGATGTGCTGGTTAGTGTGCTGGTCTGTATCTGCCCAGACCTTTGCACTTGTTCCACATCCACACATTCATCCTGCTCTGCTTTGCAAAACTGAATTCCTTTGGCCCACTTGCATCCCCTGTGTTTCATCCTTGGTTTAGTTCCTTGGTTTGGTCCCACGGGTTAAGCTGCGCCCTGTGATCGTTTTCTACGACATTTGATAACAATGAAGCATGTACGCCTTACTGGACAGAACATTGGGAGTAGCAACCTGGAGGACCAGGTTTTCGTTTTTGTTCTGCCATTGACTTGCTCTGTGCTGTGAGGCAAGTGATGTCTCCCCTCAAGGGCCTTAGTTTCTTCATGGGTAAACTGAGGGGATTGGATTAGACCTTTGCTGTTCCTTCTGGTTTTGCTACTTTTTGGTTTCCTAGTTATGATTCATTTGTGTTTTGTCAGGCTCATGTAGAAGAGGGAGTCTAAAATTCTCTGGTAAGTTTCTTGAGCAGATAGGCATCGCCCTGTCTCTGGCAGTATGTGACCTACTCTTGGTCCCCAGACATCTTGGGTCAGTGTCATTCTTGCCACTTGGATCTTTGAGCTTAGAATGTGAGGAACTTGAGTCTTAGGCAGATGAAAGGTTTATGGAAGAAAACTTTGAGGCTCATGTAACTTAAGGTTGAGATGGGGTAGTTTGATAAAATGTGATTCCTGCCTGATGTCCTGCATGCACAGGTGGAAAGGAAAAGCAGCTCTTAGGGTGCCCTGCAGTAGGGCCCAACAGGTAATTATCAGTAAGCGGTACTAAATCGAGGATCACAGAATGAGTTCCAGCTCTCGAATTTTGTAGTTTCAGGACAGTAATTTTCACCTTGTATCCATCATATGCTACTTCGTATACATTATTTATAATTCTCAAAACCGCTCTGCAAAGTTATATTTTCATTTTGTAGGTGAGGCTCAGAGAGGCACGATAACTTGCCTGTGCTCACAGAGCCAACGTGTAGCATATCTGGGCTTGGAATCTAAACACCTAACTGCTTCTTCTCCCTCCTGCGTCATGACTCTGCCCCTCCTGAGTCTTCTTCAGCAGCCAGCAGCAAACTCTCTCTCCCTTTCATTCCCACTCAACCACTGCCTCATTGTCTCTTCTTGGAAGAGTTAGCTGCACATATGTTTATCCCTCAGCCCTCTCCAGTCTATTTTCTGCTTCTGTCATTCAGTTCGAGCTTTTCTTATCAAGGTCCTCTGCAACCTCAGTACCGCTCAGTTCACTACCCACTTTTCCTCTCTCATCATGATTCGTGGGTACAGCTGTCCGGTCCCTCCTGCTTGTTCTCCGTTTTTCCTTTGATGGTCTTTTCTCCCCGCGTCTCTAAATTGGTGCTTCTGTAACCTCGTCCTAGATCCTCTTTTGTTTCTCCGAATGCTCTAAGTGATCTTGTTCTTTACCATGGTGTTAAATACGTCTGTGTGTAGATGACTTCAATTTATAGCTCCAGCCCAAACTTTTTCTCTGATTTCCTAAGTAGTTTGTTCAGCCATGTACTTGACATTTCTATTTTAAGGTTTCTCAGACTTAACATATCCCGAATGGAACTCTTAGATCTCCCCTCAAACTTGTCTTTTCTATCATGAAATGGTAATTTGCTGTCTTTTTACTCTCAGTACATCTGCAAGCCTGTCATTTACACCGGCTAGCTATAACTGGGAGCTGTCTGCTCAGCTCCATTTTCACTCTCCCTCCGTGAAGTTAGGCCTCCATCCAGTCTCACCTGTGCTCGTACACTAGCTTCCTCATTGCTTTCTTTGCTTCCGCTTCTTCCAAACTGTTCTCCACATAACATTTACCGTTGTACACTAGACTCTTTTTCTCTTAAAACCATTCAGTGGTTTTCCCTCACCTTTACAAAAAAATCCTAAATCTTTGCCATGACCTGTGAGGCCGTGTGTATAATCTAGCTGTCACTTAGTGTAGCCCCTTCACATCATGCCTATTTCCCTTTAGCTCCCGATGTTAGCTGCGGTGGTGTCCTGGTGTCCGTTGAGTTCCTTGAACATGCCTTGTTTTTTTCAGCCGGAGACCCTCTGCCTAGCTCCTTCTTCTGCCTGAAACACTCAGGCCCCTTTCTGAAGGGGTTGCTCTGCCTCATCCTTCAGGGTCAGGGTCATTGTCACCTTTGAAAAGCTGTCTCTAACCTTGTTAGCTGAGTACGGCTTTGCCTTCTCCATTTGCTTCTATCTTTGTTCCGGCTTTGGTTTCATAAAACACTGGCGCATTCAGCTGTGTGCTGTGTGGTACACTTGTTTGTTATTCCTCTCTAGCTAGTGGGAAATCTCCATCGCAGGACAGGTGGCCAGTCTTTGTCCTGGTGCCCAGTGTAGTAGTTGCTCAGTTTACAAAGGGTACAACTGAACCCAAAGGCTGATAATATGGAGAATCCCATCTCTCCCTGGAAGATTGGAATCACACTGCCTGTTGACATGCTTCATGCCGTGTATACACTCAGTGTGTAAATAACTTGGAGGTTAAGCAGAATGCTGCTGGAGGAGCCTTAAATGGCTCACGGGCATTTAAAAGTCAGCATGAATGTTAAAGTCTGGTTTGAGTATTTGTTCCTTTTTGTCCTGGTTTTCCATATTCATCTAGTCCTGGGAAGCACAGCTAAGGGTGGTCTTGGCCCTGGTCTCCTGGGCATATATCTGGAAATACTCAAATTTGGTTTCTCTTGCTTAGTGGGAAGTGGTGTGTTTGATAAGACAATTATCTGGATTCCCACATACTTGAGTTCCTTTAACAGGGTTGCAAGCTGCAGGTGAGGGAAGGGTTTCCTTGTGTTTAGTGTAGCCTGGCAGAATGGAGAGGACTTTGAACCTGAATTGGGCTTGGAATTCTGTGTTAGTCCTGATACTTTGAAAATAGCAAACTAAACCAAAACCAGACCTGTGTCTCCATTTTCCCATCCTAAAGCGAGATGCTTTTTGCAGTTCCTCCCAGTTTTAATCATCGTGAAATCTCTGATTCCTGCTAAAAAGTTACAGATTCTGATACTGGAGGTAAACACGAAGCCTGCAGCCTTTAACGAAGCAGACCCTTTCCCCAAAGTCATTTTTTTGTGGAGAAAGCTTGCACACTACCCCAGAGCGCTGCAACAGAGAGGGAATGACAGATTCCTTGGAGGTTCCGAAGTCTTCAAGTTAACCTCTGACCGCCCTTGCCTGGCTTGTACTTGATTGGAAATTGTCCAAGGAGAAAAGATTTTAGGGTTTGATGGTTTGGGCCCCCTTTGTTTGTTTGTTTGTTTGTTTGTTTAAATGGCTTATACTTCACCCTATTAGGAATTAGAAAGGTGAGTCAACTGAGAATAACAAGTGCTCCCTCCTAAGCTGCGACCCCTCCCCCGCCTAAAGAATTTTGTTGACTTTACTGAGTGCAGGAGCAGCTCCTTTGGTCACTCAGAGGACTGTCCTTTACGGAAAATACGGAACAGAGAAGAGAGAAAGGCAAACTTCCTTTCTCTGCTCATATAAGGGTTACAAATATGAGTCAGTGGGGAAGATTCTGAGCAAATGCATGATTTCAATATAGATTTTTGTTTTCCTTTAGATGGTAACTTAACAGCTTGCATCTCTTTTATTAATTGTTTTGTATTATGGACTGGCATTTATTGTAAATGCTGATCTCACTTATTTCCGAAACCTCCTTTGGGTTGGGTAGTAGTTTCTCATTGTTATTCCAGGTGAAGAGACTGCAGTGCTTAGAGGTTAAGTAACTTGCTAAATGAAGGCCCAGTTAACAAGTGATTGAGTTGGGATTTGAACCAAGTAAATGAGTAATGAATCTTTCTTTGAGCCTAGGATGTCGCTAAAAGCATTTTCAGCATTTTTAATGGTAGTGAAAAGATAATGGGGAAATTAATGACACTCAATTCACAAACGAGTTGTGTTCATTCTGTGTCCTTTTCCTAGAGATTCAGAGTGTTTTCATTGAGTCCTATCAATACCCTTTCCTTCTAGGATGTTTCATTTCAAACATTCTAGAAGGGAAATCAGACTCTGAGTTAAAATAATGAACAGTCATATTTTATATGCTCACATAATAATATTTCACAAAAGCATGACCTTATTTGCAACTTAGAATCATTGTGACCGGTTGCTTTAAATATTTTAATAATTCAAGTTTTTCACCTCCCCCAGTGAGGCCCACTTTTCTCCCCAATCACTTTAATTATGTGAGCTAGAAACCTGTTTCTCACACATCTTCAGTTCTCAACCTTGTTAAAATTAATCATATAATCCCCCTTTAAAACATAGTATTAAATCACCATAGTAACACAGTATCCAAGCTTTATTGATAAAGCATAACAGCCATAAGAAGGTAGAGTTTGGTGTCCCCTGGACAGTTCTATAACTTTTATAGAAATGTGTTCCTTCTTCTGGCTTGTGTATGGCGGAGGGATAACATTACTTACACCTGTTTTATTACCACACTGCTTTTAAATTGCCACCTTGTTTTCGCTCACCTTCCTAGTTAAACAAGGAGAGTGGAACACTTTCTTTTCTTTCTGAATTATTTTCTTGCACTCTCTAACCACTCTCTAGGGGATGGAATTGTTTCCTTAAACATGACCAGGTAAGGTCCATTGACCTTTTTCGTACTGGGATACCTTGAAAGTCTCCTTAATTTTCATTTCCTTATGTGGTTTCTGTAAGGGAGTTTTAGAAAGGAAGGCTATCCATATTTGAAAAACTATTTCGTATTGTATTCAAAGACCCAATAAGTCTGCCTTTTGGAAAAGGCCCGGTGAATGGTTTTCATTTCTGCTGGCAACTTAGAAAGTAAATTATAGGTGAGAGCACTGATTTGAATATTTTGTCAATTTGAGAATATTTTGTAAAATACAATGTACATAAAATACAATATAGGTTAATGGGTTCCTTTGAATAATTCAATGTCATATTCCAAAATACTATGTTAGCATAAATTTATGTATTAGGATTTGGAATAGTTAAGTTTTTAGAAAGGAATCCAAGCTAAGTGGTAACCTGATTTTAGAAAGTGGTCTTTAAAACATTTTGCACCTGCGAACCTAGTTTCTAGGTTAATCTAATGAGTAGTAAGCTTTTTTATTGCTTGAAACATATTTCCTATTTTATGTCATTCTTATCTGTGGCATTTTAACTGAATTTTGCGTTCATGTGGGAACTTTTAGCTTTTTTTTTCTTATTCTTTCTTTAAAGCCCGTTTCCATTTCTTAGCACCTCACATTAAGACATTGGGTATTTCGGGGTGCCTGGGTGGCTCAGTCATTAGGTGTCTGCCTTTGGCTCGGGTCATGATCCTGGGGTCCTGGGATCGAGCCCCACATCTGGCTCCCCGCTCGTCAGGAAGCCTGCTTCTCCCTCTCTCACTCCCTCTGCTTGTGTTCCTGCTCTCTCTCTCTGTCTCTCTGTTAAATAAATAAATAAATAAAATCTTAAAAAAGACATTGGGCATTTCTGTCCTGTAAAATGTATGTTCCTCATAAATTCAAAAATTCTGCAAGACACAGGAATGTAGGAAAATAGTAGCTAACCTTGCTCTCTGGAATGCAGCATCTCCCCTTAGAAGCTCTGAGAATAGGATGCAGTTACCTGCCTGGTCAGTCTTTCCGTTTCCTTTTCTGTAAAATGGGAACATCGTCTAACTTCTGGGGTTAATATGAGTAAAGGAGATGCTATTTATCAAGTGTGTAACTTGATGCCTGGCACGAAGCGGACACTTAAATGCTCTTGTCATTACTGTCTCCCCGACTAGGCGAATGGCTGGGGGAGCGCCGTTAATGGCAGGCTGGCAGAGGAGGCTTTGGCATCATAGAGGCCTGGGGCTCAAACACAGCTTTTTACGGCTTCCCAGCTGGCCCCTTAGGCAGGGCTGCTCCCGGCTATTTCCTCGTCTATAAAATGAGGTTAATAGAATGCGCCTTTCAGGATTTGGGGGGATGATTAGCAGGGCTACCTGCCTGAACTCAGTAAGCAGAAGGTTTGGTAGCTACTTGGGTAGGGAGGTGGTCACTAGAATGGGCTGCTTGCGGTCTTTTTTTTTTTTTTTTTTTAAACTAGCTCACAGTCTGTTTCCTCAAAGTGTGTAAATTTCGAGTTCATTTACAAAGAGTTCCACTGAGAAAGGAAATGTTACAGGTTCAACGACTTCTTGCGATCAGATGCTTTATCAAGAAACTTACTGACATTCATTTTCCCCCCTTTGTCCTGTCTTTGCTGCAGCCTCACAGTGAGCCAAGTTGGCCAGAACTTCACGTTCGTGCTCACTGACATTGACAGCAAGCAGAGATTCGGGTTCTGCCGCTTATCTTCAGGAGCGAAGAGCTGCTTCTGTATCTTAAGGTAAGGGAAAGTGGCTTTGGCTATTGGCTAGTTCTGTGAAACAGTGTCAGCCTTTGCGTTGTTCCTCTGTCATTAAATTTTCCAGCTGTTCTTTTTATTTTCCTATCTGTCTCCCACAAGTCACTGCACTTGGGGAGAAGGACTTCACCGTGTTGTTCTTGCACTTTAAGTTCTGCAGATAATTGTATTTATTTATTTGCATCACATCCCTTGGGTGGGAAAGGGATCATTGCTTCTGTGGAGTATGTGGAAGCTGGGGAGTCAGCATGGCTTCAGTTCCTCCTGCTGTTATCTGGAGCTGTCAGAAATTAGCCTGTTAGGCTTTCCCTTGGACATTTTGTGTATGTAAGATTATTAATAAAGTATGTGTCTGTAGCTCAGGACGTCTTGCAGACACTGATTGCGTCCTCCTCAAAGTAACACCCTTGCCCTCTGTGGGTCAGTGAGGGAGGAACTGTTTCCCAACTTGGCTACTTCTCTAGAGGTTTGGAAAAAGTACAGAATCCTGGAAGAAGGCTTCTTTAGGTCTTCTAAAGCCCCCTCATACACCAGAGCCACACTTGCTTAATGCTCTGTTTCCTTCTGCCAGAGGGGCAAGGTGTGTTCTGGGGTGGGAGGATGTGTGGAAATCCGATTTTGGAGCTGCTGACTCTGGGGGCTCCTGCTGGGCGCCTCCTCAGGGGGGAAGTAAAGGCATCCCACACACTCTCCTCTCCGTCTGCCTCGGTTAAGTAGGTGTCAGAGGGGCCTGCCTCCTGTCTCTCTCTGCTCATGTGGAGCAGCCCAGGGCAGGCCAGCGGGGAGGCGCCCCTGACAAAACCCGGGTCCCCAATCTTGGGCTTGTGCCCAGGGATAAAAGGCCAGGCTCTGTGAATTCCAGAAAGAGTGGTTCTCTGGTACATTCATTTTTGGACTTTCTTCTTCTCCTCACCAAGAAAAGACCTCCCACCCCAGCCCCCCAAAGACACACACACACACATACACACACACATACAGACTCACACCACAGGAGAAAGAGGGGCCTTTGAGGTGCCTCTGCTGAGTAACTGTCAGTCTGGGCTATTAGGTTTGCTTTTCTCTACACGAATCTTCTTGTTAATCAGCAAAGTCCGCTCTCTCCTTCACCAGGCTTCACATCTGTAATTCAGGCCCTCGAGGGCAACTGCTGGAAAGACTACAGGAAGGAGGGACAACCCAGATGGTCTGTGAGGTTAAGTGGTGCAGCTGCTCTCAAGCTTGCCTCAGGAGCCCAGGCCCAGGGCTTACCTGCCCGGAGTATCAGAGTCAGATGTAAACGATTATTTATTTTTTTGATTCAACAATGTTGAATTTTTGTTTTCTCTTTTTAAATAAAATTTTCTCTTCCATTTTTTGTTTGGTTTCAGCCGTGGCCAGGGCACTGCGTATTTATATGGTCATTAGAGGAGAGGAGGGTTTAAGACAAGTTCTTAAAATTTTGCAGAAAGGTTTTTGTTTGTTTTCTCAGAATATTAGGGTTTACAGTGTTTCTTCCTTTGAAAGCTGGGACGTACTCCGAACTGACACTATCAGAGTCGTTCAAGTTTCTGGGACTGGAAAACTGTTTATTTAAAAATTTAAATTTAAAAATTGCTCTCCTCTGATTCCAGTATTTGACTGTGTGTGTCTGCATGGAGGGTCGTGGGTGTCATGCTTACAAAAAGCTGGTTGATTAGCTTTTGTGCTGCCATCATTTAGAATGAAAAATAGCAGCCATTGGTGTGTTTTCTATCCGTTATACTAGCTTGGAACTGCGGGAAAAGGGGGTGGGTTAATTCATTCGTTTGTCAGCCCTTAATCGAGTGCCTACTGTTAGCTAGTCCCTGCCCTTGAGGAGTTCCCAAGACTAACTGGGGAGACGGATGATGCTACAGAATGCTATATATAATGCACAGGGCAATTCCATGGCACGGTGGCTTCTTACTATTGATATTCTAGTGCCAGAGGATAGTGACTATGGTTCAAAATAGAGTCCAGATAAATTCTGGGCCATGGGTGGGTGGGGGGGGGGGACTCACTTTATCTCATCCAGCTTGTGCGTATGTGGGAGGTACGCCCAGTGGCACTTTCCCTGTGGCTTGGATTGGGAACACTGGTGAATTGAGGCTGGCATATGAATGGAAGGGTCTGCTCTTAACCTTGAGTGACCTGGCAGCGTGTTCACTGGAGAGGTCTGCCGGGAGAATGTAGGTGTAATTTGGGTCAGGGTTCTGTTAGCACTGTTGGTCTCCTTGCCATTTGGAAATGCTTGGACTCTCTGCTTCCCACCCTCCCCCGCGCCGGGTGCTTTCCCATTAGTTAACCAGTGCCTTGAGGTCCAGTCACTGTTCTTGGTGTGCCCAGTCCTCTAACTCGTCTGCTCATAAGCCACCTCTGCTTTTGCTTTCCATTTCTTCCCATGGGAGGCATAACTTCCGGTGATGGTGTCTGTGCAGACATAGCCTCCCCAGTTCCAGGATTTAGCTTCTTAGGGTCACTTCCTATCGGACTGCTCTCCCAGGCTCCTGTGCTTCCTGGACCATAGGAGCTGTTGGACCTTTCTGCCTTCACACATTTATCCATCCACCCACGGCAGCGTTCTCCAGGCAGAGGTAATCATCCTCTCCTCTGGGTGCACCCAGCGTGCTCTGCGTTCTTCAGTCACACACGCATAAACCTTGAGCTTCTTTTTACCTCTTCCTCCTGTTAATCTGAAATTAACTCTTTAAGGGTAAAGATTGTGTCTTGCACAGCTTTTTGTCTCCAGCACTTAGTGCAGTGCTCGGCCAAGATATTGTGTGCGTGGCTTTCAGAAACAGCGGATGTATTCCATTTGAATGGAAGAACAGGACGCTGAAGGCTCTGAGTGAGAGGCTTTGTTCAAGAGAAAATGTGAAATACAGTTATTTATAGGGAGATGTGGTTCATATTCTCAAACTTATCTCTGTTAGTTGTAAGAGGTGTACCTTTGAATCTCACCAAGGAGATCTAGCTGTTGAGTGACAGGCATTGTGCCCATAAAGGACTAGGCCCATGTTAGAAAATGTAAACTTCATTTTGTGGTGAAAGGTTCGTAGACATCCTTTATACAGTGTATGCTTGGGTTCATTGTAAGAAGCATTGTCTTTTCCTTCCCCCTAGAATGTAAGGTCCATGAAGCCTGGGAAGTTTTATCTGTTGTGTTCACAAATATACCCAAAGTATATTGAGGAATGTCTATGCCCAGTAGGCACTTAGTAATCCTTGTTTTATGAAGGAAAGAATTCCTGATCCATAAGCCCAGTGTTTAAACATCTTTTAAAAATTGGTTTGAATTCTATTACCAGCTAACTTTGACAGAAATGTAGTTGTGCTAGAGTATAGACAAGTCTCATTAACACAAATACCACGGTATGTAAAGTCAAATGCGTTAGGTCTTCCCACAGTTTACTAGTTCTTTGTAAGACGTTTTACTTTTCCTTGCGATTGGCCATAATATTATTTAATTCTCTGCTGCATGGGAGTCAATATGGGATTAAGAGCACAGCTAGGCGAACAACAGTTACGGGTAGGTCCTTCCTCATTACCTTTCTCTCACCCAGGAGCGTGTGGGAGTGTGGTGGAGTTTGCGGGTAGCACCAGCTGAGTCTGATGTGTGGTATAAGCATTTACCTCTGAAGTCTTTCAAAGAGCATAAAGTAACCTAGAACCATAATTTTTTTCACAGCTTCTGATTTGTTCGAATGACCCATGTTCCATCAAGGCTAAAACTGTAGTGAAATACGTTATTTATAGCCATCTTCTGGTTTTGGAGGAACAGGAAGAGTCTAAGAGTTCAAAGTCATAACTGTGTTGTTTGTGGGCAGTGGACTATGGGAGAGATGTCATACAATAACTAAATTTGTTTACTCTTTATAAAGGAACTTTAAAAATAATTATGTTTTACAATTTTCTCCTTTATGTGTAAGAATCTTATGTAAGTCTTGAGGAAGTTTGAGAAGCTGTCTTTATACCCATATAAAGAGGTGCTTGGGTGGCTCATTTGGTTAAGCATCTGCCTCCCCCTCAGGTCATGGTTCCAGGTCCTGGGATCGAGCCCCGAATCAGGCTCCCTGCTGAGCAGGGAACCTGCTTCTCCCTCTCCCTTTGCCTCTCTCCCTGCTTGTGCTCGCTCGCTCTCTGTCTCTCAAGTAACTAAATAAAATATTAAAAATATGTTTATATATACACCTGTATAAAACTGTTCAGGACCTGTTATACATTTTGGGAAGAAATAACTTGTTTCATCAAAACAATATCTAAGATTTTTTTAGTTTGATGTTTAAATTGTTACTCAGTTAGGAGGTACCTTAGTACCTACTACATGCCAGGAATAAGCAGTGTGTAACATTTGGTCTTTAGCCTTTGTTTATCCCAAAATAGGTAGTAGGATCCCCCATGAGAACCTTTCAGATAACCCTGTTCATTCAAGATTTTGATGAGCTGAACTTTTTAAACTTGGTCTTACAAACTGAAAACAATATGTACTTTTGGTCCTTTACCAAATTTAAAATTTAATGTGCTTCTGGGCGCACCATCCCCTGGACACCTCAGATTTTGATACCCACCTCCTATCTGTTTCACTTCGGCCGTCCTTTGTCTCAGGAGCCACCCTGAGAGTCTTTGGGAAGGGACTAAGTAAAGAAGCAAAATATACTGTGATAAGTCCTATTTAAAAAAAATATGTGGGGCGCCTGGGTGGCTCAGTGGGTTAAGCCTCTGCTTTCGGCTCAGGTCATGATCCCAGGGTCCTGGGATCGAGTCCCGCGTCAGCCTCTCTGCTCACAGGGAGCCTGCTTTCCCCCTTCTCTCTCTGCCTGCCTCTCTGTCTACTTGTGATCTCTGTCTGTCAAATAAATAAAAAAAAGAAAAAAAAATATGCATGTGCAGGTTTCCTTGGGGTCACCGGTTTGGCAGTGCCCCTCTCTGGCTTAAAGAATCAGGGAAGTGTTGCTGATGGTTTCCAGTTAAACTGGATCTTAAGGAACCACTGGGGATTTAACTGGTGGAGAACTGGAGGAGAATTTTGTAGGCAGTGAGCACTGTCTTGTTAAGGCCTAGAGAATGAAAGATATGGTGAGACAGAACACCAGCGTGATGGCGGCTGGAGCTGATGCCATAAATGTCTTGGAGTTGGGACAGGTTGGGAAGACCCTTGTGGGACATGCTCAAGAATTTGGATTTACCCCATAGCAAATGAGCATCATCAGATGATAGAGAAGGCACTGGAAACACTGATGTTCATAGACCAAAGGGAAAAATGGCTTTTTGTACCTGCAGTTGCCATCTGCTCTTGCTTGGGATTTTCTGGCCGTTGTTAGAGGGACGCTGCCCAGCACATTGGGGGTACCACTCTGATTTCGATTGGAATTTTCAAGCCTCAACTTTAGGTTTATTTGTTATCATTGTTGTTTTAACAATGAAATATGTTCCTGGGACCCTGTTGGGGAATTCTTGTCCTCCTTTCCATGCAAGTTGGCATATGGGCTTGTGTTTAGACATTAATTGTGTTAAGTGATAACCATCTTCCTTCTGGAACACTTTCTGACTTAATGGCAGACACAACTATTACGTCCTTTTTCATCCGCATGGTACTCATTTCTACTATAAACACAGAAAAGCTCAGTTTTCACAGAGGAAAAAAAGAAACTAGAAGTAATAAAAGAGTCTGGTTTTAAGAACTTCAGTTTCTCTAACTGTTCCAGTGTTTTTTAAAACAACACATACAGTTCAGGAGAAAAATCAAAGGGCTCTTTCCTTAGGCAGGTGCAGTGGCAGAAGCCCTTTTGGATGGATTGTGTGTTAGCTACTTTGGTTTAAAATAAGTGTGTAGGGGGATGGGGAAGGGAGTTGGGAAGGAAGGCTGTGGGGACAGCTCCCAGAGTTTTACCTTGAAAGCAGGTGCTGCTGAAATATTCCAGAAACAGATGGAATCGCCTATTCTTGTTTTAAGCTATTTATGGTTGTCTCGCCTGAGGGTACCCTGCTATACAAAACGGCACAGCCTGATGTTTGAGGGCATTTTGGGCATCAAAGCTGGGGCCCCTCTGGGAGAAATCAGCCTTTCTTCGCCAGTGCCCTAAGTACCATTTGGAAAACCTGGATCTTTCATACTATTTAACGGAAGACTTTGTTCTGCTTTTCAAATATTTCCATCTCTCTGGAGCTGTTTGATTTCTTCTTAATGCCTCCCTGTAAAAGTAGGGTGGGAGCAGTGTTGTCTTCTGAATGGTCAGCGGGAAAAGGCCCCATTGCTCTGGCAGAGTATAGTTCTGCCCATTGTGGATCTGTCAGCAGTTGAACCCATGGGAGCGGGTCTGTGGAGGCTCTGGGTTTACGGTTTAGGGTTTAAGACCCTTTTTGAGATCTTTAGTATTTTGGAAGGTTTGCATGGGAAGTGTGCTCATCACATCACTTGGTGGGAGGTGATAACTTTTTTTTTTCTTAATTAAAAAAAATGTACTGGTTGGGGAATGTTGAATGTTTTATTGCCACACAGATGCCTTCATGCTTAGAAACATATAATCCTCTGGGGAGCCACAACTCAACAATAGTAACAAGCCGTCCAGTTTTAAAAAAATCACCTTTGAAGAGCAGAAAGGGAAATAAATGAAACCGTCCTTGCTCTCCTAGCAGCCTGCTGTTTGAGGGCTGGGAAGCTGGACAGTTGGAAAGACAGGTGTGTCTTCTGTGGCAGCAGCCGGCCTCAGGGCTGTCTTTCTCAGGAGGAAACTTCTTTCCTCCTCCTGGTCCTTTTCAAAGGACACCAGCATAGAGCAGCCTTCCCTTAAGCGATCTGAGCCCAGCATTATAGGTGTGGGAAACTTCAAGACTTTGGCTAAAAGAAATTCTTCATTTTGAGACTGAATGAGTTGGAGATTACAAGAGACCATGATATTTTCTTGATTTGTTTTGAAAACAGAGGATTTCCTTGTCTTAAGGCTCATGAAGCTTACTACAGAGCAACAGGTGAAACCACCGTAGGAACTCCAGGAGGGCACTTTGGTTCTCTCCCCACCTCCCTACCCCCATATACCACTCCTCTTGCTACCTCTAGCAACTACTGTGGTTGGTTAATGTTGTTATTCCATTTTGTAGATGGGTAGACTGAGTCAGGACAACTCATTACAGAGGATTTGGGAAGGAGGGGGGAATGATCATTTGTTAGCGTTTGATCTACCAGGTAGCTTACATAATTCTCATTTAATCTTATTGCAACCTTATGAAATTATCTCCATTATATTATAGAGAAGTTGGGGCTTGAGACTGAGGGTGATAGGGTGACTTGTTTGAGATCTCACCAGGAGTAAGGGAGGGACTTTGGTTCGGAACCCCAAATCCAAGCCAAAGCTCATGCTCTCAACAGCTTTGGGCCTATTTCTAGTAACTTACTTTTGGCCCTGATTCAGAACTCAAATTTTATTTTCTTGCCACCAAAGCAGCCATTACAAGTTTCAAAAGTTTTTTCATCTCTCTGTATATATTTAGTTAAAGGAGCCTTGATGGGTAGTTTGCCACTGCACAATGATTTCAGAGGTGAGCTGTCAAAAAGAGTTCTTAGAAATAATATACCACAGCCCACCCTCATTTTATAAATCATGAAATTGAGACCTGAAAAGAGATTTTTGTCCCAAATTCTTTAGCTGGCTAATAGTGGTCTTTTTGACCCCCCAGTCCAGAGTTTGTCCAGGATATGGCAATGATCCTTTCAGCTCAGGAGAATAAGGCCAAGGCCACCTGGATCTAAGGGTTTTCTAAACTCAGTAACCTCCAGTTAGCATCAAGGCCAGCGTCATTGCAGCCTATGTGAACTATCCAACCATATCATTATAAAGAAAATGATCAGTTCTGTTTAAATCTGAAGCAAAGTATGTTTGAATGGAAAACCAGTAAAACTGAGCCTGCCTTCTGAAAAAGTCTTAAGAATTCCTCCTGAGGAACCCTTTTTGGGAGATGGAAAACATTCTGCAGGAGAAGCCAATTGATGCTTTTTAGTGGAGTTTGAGCGTCAGCAAATATTTTGGGACCCTCCCCCCGCCTTCCCCTAAGCAAGCCACTTTCCTATAACAGCAACCACAAGCAGAAGGCATTCATTTGAGCCTTATCTTTGCTTTTCACTGGGCAGGAGGTAGAAAGAAAATAACTCAATATGCTTCACACCTAAACTTGCCCTTTGGATCTAAGCTGCACTCTTATTTTAAGAGCAAGTTAGATTTGTGAATACAAAGAAGAGTCTGAATTTAGGTTGTCTGGCCCTTCCAGTGATCAGTTTAGAAGCAGTGGGAAGCCTAGCATTTGTCCCTCATGGAGAAGCTCCAGGAGACTGAGGTAATTGTGTACCTCTTTACATCATGTCAAACAAAAATCACTATGCCATCTAACATTGGAAGATCCTAGAGTTCTCATAACCAATTATGAACCACTTCTTTTCAGGATGTCATTTTATGAGATTATGAAGATACACTTTCTCGTTAGAGGAATTTAGAAAACTTGAGAAAAGAGAAGTGATGATTTAACGCCCCACGACTCTAATAGTGACTAGAGTTTTCACCCTTGAATGGGATCATGCTGTAGGTATAGTTTTGTATCTAGCCTTTTCATGTAGTATAGTGTAAGCATCTTTGCATGTCATTAAATATTCTTTCCTGAGAATGTTTTTGACTGTGTGATTTATAAGAGAAGAAAGCTCTTAGGAAAATCTGAGAAAGTATTTTTTGCTGAAACTTAGATTCTTTTAAAAAATGCATTTGCCGTAGTGACTTTGTCATTTGGCTAATTACTTTGGTAATTTTGTTTAAAAACACACACACACACACACACACACACACACACACACACAAAACCAAAACCCCTCATCTACTTTCTATCTTAAGGCATGAGCTATTACCAGATTCTTGACGAGGAGGAATAGTTATTAACTTCTGAAAACAGTGAACATAAAATATGGAAATAGTATCAAAAGTCTTCATTAAATCGAGTGGTAAATAAAGTACTTAGTTTACTTTTCCTCTCCATATTTACATCTTTAATTTCTTTTCATCAGTATGAGTTGTGCATGGCAAAAACAGTAACGTAGCATAGAGGGAATACTTTTAAAGTTAAATCGCAATATACATTTTTGATTTTTGAATAATTACATTCTGAATGAGAACAAATTATACATATCTTAAAACTTTATGTACAGGAAAGTATCAGTAATCTTCAGCACAACCAAGGGCAGTTGCCCTCTAACTCAGTTCACAGGTGTTAGGCTGCCGCTGCGGAGATTTTTAACCCCTTATCTATAACACAAAGCAATATTTATTATAAAATTAATTCTGAGAGGCATCGTTTATGGTTTCTAATCCATTCTATTTCAAATGCCTTTGAAGTAAAGTGGGCGGAGCTTTGTATGTGGGGTTAATTGTCCCATTGTTCATTTATTCAGTCTGGTATTTTAACTAGCTCTTTATGTGTATTAATGAGCCCAAAATGCAGCAAAAAGTCCTTGCTCTAAAAAACTTAACATTAAGAAAAAAAAAAACTTTTTAAAAGTGATGGAAAATGAAGTTGGGTGAAATTTAGTGCCCTGTACTTTTTTGCCTGAGCTCTTAATGACTGGTTTCCTCTTTTTTTTTTTTTTTTTTTTTTTTTTTTTAATTTTAACCCCATAGGAAAGCAAGAAGTCTTTGGGGGACTGAAAAACAAAAAAACAAAAAGCCACTGCAAACAAAAACAATCCCAAGCCAAAAGACTTAAGGAAATATATTTGCTAGGGTCTAGTTTCCTGCTCAGTTAGAAATTTTATGGTCACCTCTGTTTAGAAGAACTCTAGTTTTGGAAACCAGTTTTAGAGAAATTTTTAGTTTGTACTTTTTTCTTTTTTATTAGTACATGAAAGTGTACTAAATATTGATCATCCTCATTAAAGATAACCAGTGTTTTCTGACCACTGGAGACAATATTTATTTTTATATATATCTTCCTTTTTCTTTCTTTCTCTTTTTTTTTTTTATTTTCATTAAAATTCCCCAGATATTATAATTCTAGATCTTTTTATTTGAAGAGATAATTAACTTTCATATAGTGGAGCGCCTCCCTGAACTCACCCTTTCCTCAGATTCAGTACTTGTAATAGAAAGAACACTTGTGCCATATTTGATTTTTTTTTAATCTTAAAAATTGCCTTTATAATAAAAGTTTTCGCTTATCCATTGTTTATCTTTATTTCAGTTAGTTCAGTGGTGGATTGATGATGATACTAATGCAGAATATTGTAGTGAAGATTAATTAAAACAGTGAAGACTTGATAAATAAAGTTCTTTGATTATTGTCTGCTATGTAAATATTTAATTACAACCCTGTGCCTGTCTTTTGCAAATTGTGAAATAAAATCTGCAAATAGAAAAGTACATGGAGTTAAACCACACACACATACACATGTATGTATACATGAGTATATAAATATGTACATATATGTGCACTCATATGCAAATATAAGTACACAGTAATAATTATATAGCAAATACCTATGTAAGAAATCTCCTGCACCCCGGAATAATTTTTGTCACCTGTGTATGTATCCCTAAGTAATGTGATATGGTTTTCTCTGGTTTTGAGCTCTGTTTGGATTGAATTATACAATTTGGAGTTAAATCTTATTTCTTTTCCTGAACACTTGAGATTCAACCATGCTTTTGCTTAGAGTTGTTTGTTTTCTTTGCTCTGTAGCATTCCACATTGTATGACTATACTATAATTTGCTGAAGCATTCAACTGTAGGTAGCCATTTGGGCTGTTCCTAGTTCATGGCTTTTATGAACATTCCTGATGAGGTAGCCTGGTGTACATAGGCACTAGGTTTTTGGCATATAAACTTAGGAATTGAATGGCTGTGTCATAGGACTTGTTTCTCTTCAGTTTTATTGGATAATGCCAAATTGCTTTTTAAAGTGGCCGTGCCATTTTCTGGTTCTGCCAGCTGTGTTGAGCAGCTGTCCCACAGTGCTACTACTTATTCCTTGCTTCTTGGAGAAGACATGAAACCTGCTCTCTTCTTTCTCAAAGCCCATGAGCTCTAGGTATTGTCCTCCTTCACTGACCTCATTGTCTAAAGAGGCATTGCTAGGTAAAAAGGCAGCCCATGGGGAGGTGGGAGGAAGGCTGAGCATCCCGGAACAGTAGGATGAACTCTGAGGTGGCATGACCTGGAGAGCACGGTCAAGGCGTCCATGAAGGGCTTGAATCCTATGTGCTGCCAATGTGGACATACACTTTTCGCTGCTCTATTTACTCTTTTTGAGCCTTAATTTTCTCATATCTATTTTTTGGGTGAGGATTAGAGATAATATAAGCAAAGATCCTGGCAGGGTAGTCCTTGGCACCTTACAACATTACACAGTGCTGGAGTTACTGCTAGAAGGACAGACCAGTTTGGAACATCATGTCCTTGCATAGGTGTAATTTGTGTGGGCATGTACGTAACCAAGTCTGCATGAACATGGTCATGTCAGCTTAAAGATGACTCTTGATGGCCACGAGGTGGGCATTTACACACTGCTGGTAAGGGAGGGTGTAAATGGTCCGACATTCCTCAAAAACAATTGGCAATATATACTCAAAACCCTTAAATTATTCCCACTTTTGGGAATCTGTTCTAAGGAAAACTCAGGAATATATATATAGGTACATATATGAGGATGTTTTTTGTAGCATATGGAATAAAAAATTAAAAACCATTTTTGGAGGGGGAGAGCTAAAACTCTGATACAGATTCACCATTAAAAGGATGTTTTTGTTGATCCTTTAATGTTACCAGGAACATTTAGGACATACTGTTATACAGAAGAAGCAAGAGAGGAATTATGATATGATCAGTATTTGTAAGAAATTCATGGAAAAACGATGGGTTGCTTAGATAACAAAGTATTAACAATAAGAATAATTAGGTAATGGGATTATGGGCATTTCTAATTTTCTTCTTTGGGGCGCCTGAGTGGCTCAGTGGGTTAAAGCCTCTGCCTTCGGCTTAGGTCATGATCCCAGGGTCCTGGGATCGAGCCCCACATCGAGCTTTCTGCTCAGCAGGGAGCCTGCTTCCTCCTCTCTCTCTGCCTGCCTCTCTGCCTACCTGTGATCTCTGAGTGTCAAATAAATAAATAAAAAATCTTAATTATCTTCTTTTTACATCTTTTTTTTTTAAGTTTTTACTTATTTGAGAGAGAGATAGAGCACAAATGGAGAGGACAGAGAGAGGCAGACTCCCCCCCCCCCCCCCCCCCCCCCCCCAGCAGGGAGCCTGAGGAGGGGCTCAATCCCAGGACCTTGGGATCATGACCCGAGCTGAAGGCAGACCCTTAACCGACTGAGCCACCCAGGTGCCCCTTTTTATGTCTTTAATAAGTAGTTCTTCTGGCAGTTTTATCCTGTCATGAACAATCCAAATATTCATTGTACCACAATTTATGTATTTTTTAGCTTGGAAAATGGTAGCTACCTTCATATAACACATGATTCCAAATATATAGAAGTTACAAACAACATGCTTTAACTACCAAACTGATGACTGATACTCTAGTGGGTTTGTGTTATTCCCCCCACCCCACCCCCCAATTTGTGGTATAGATTTTGAGCTCTGGGAATATCTGTGTTTTGAGCCCTGGGAAGATCTGTGTTCAAATTATCCTTCTACCACTTGCTACCTTTAGGAATGTAAGCAGGTCATATCCCTTTTCTGAGTCTCTGTCCTCATCCGTAAAATAGAAGATACTTCCCAAGGTAGCCTTGAGGATTAAGTGAGATTTTTGATGCTCAGCTCAAAGTCATTATTCCTGTGTTGCCTTGCAAGATTTAAAATAACACCACTAGTTGTGAAATGCACCATTGACGTGAAAATGGCTTTTCAAGGGGGGAGAAGAGGGCTGTGTTAAGTTTTCAGATTGATTTCAGGAAGCATCTTGATTTTGAAAATATTAAAAGTGAGTTAGAGTTTATCTTAATTGAGAAATGGTTGTATTAATTTCTGTCCTATCGATTATAGCTATTCTCTACTCACCTAGCTGACCTTTTAATATTCTCAGAAATTTTCTCTTATTTGTGTAAGGGGACTAGGAATCTATTCCCAGTGCGTGCCTCAAACCTGCTTTTTATGGCCTCAGGATCTCTGTCATAACCCGTTTTATTCTTTCACAAACTGAGCCCCTGGGGAGCTGTCTGCACTTTTCAGTGTGATCCAGCTGAATTCCTTCCCTTCTCCACTCGAGCTCTTTGATTTGCCAGGTTTTTGTTCATCTACCCTAAGGATGGACTGAGATCGCTGAGCTCGGCCTCTCTTGTGGTGCAAAGTGAGAATTGTTTTTAATTGGGCAGAAACATGTGGAAGGATCAGGAATATCTCAAGGGATTACAGAGAAATTCCAAATTTGTACTACTTACAGCTTGTGTTTAGAACAGGGTCTGCTGGGAATAAATGTTAGTTAGTGTGGCCTGTGACCTTAAAAACTGTTGACATGGACTTCAGCCAGAAACTAGCCACAGACCTCCTTTGTTAAACTCATTCATAGCTCCTTGAAAACTCTAGTCAGTGAAAGTTGCCAGCTCCAATCTAAGCAGAGCGCCCTTTTTTTTTTTTTTTTTCCCATGCTTTGGAAACAGAGGACGCCCCTTAACCAGCAAGGCTTCTTTAATAGGACTACATGGCCTTAAACGCAATTGGAATTGACAACTTCCTGGCTTGGGTTTGCCAACTGGCAGGGCTCTGAGGCCGAGGGGACAAACAGCGTTGGGGCGCTGTGCACTTGTGTTTGTGTATGTGCCGGGGAGACTGAACTCCAGAGCATTGCGATACCCCTTCACTCCAAAAGCCACACTCTGGCCTGAATTGCACACGTCTTCCTAGTGTTCTGGCTGGGACAATTCAGAATTCTCTCTCAATATAAGGGGGGAAAAAAGCAGCCCTTTCTTTTCAGTAGTGTTGAGCCTGGCCTCTCCCTTCTCCCCTCAAAACCCTTGATTTAATCTTTTCATTGGTGTTGTGTTGACTCAGATAAAAAGTAAGAACTTGCAACTGAGATAGGGGAATTGTTGGTTTTGAATGGTACTCAGCACCCACCCACTCAGGAGCTTCATGTGACGATTTTTAGTTTCTCTCAAGCTGAAGGGACAGCCATGGTGTCTCCTCCTTTTACCTGTTGAGGAAACTGAGGCATGAAGAAGTGAAGCAGTTTCTTATCTCCTGCTATGAAAAAGAATTTTAAGGCCTTAGATGATTTGCTGCCTCTGTAAACCAGCATCTTTTTTTTTTTTTTTTTTTTTTTTAGATTTTATTTATTTGTCAGAGAGGGAGAGAGAGTGAGCGAGCACAGGCAGACAGAATGGCAGGCAGAGGGAGAAGCAGGCTCCCCGCCGAGCAAGGAGCCCGATGTGGGACTCGATCCCAGGACGCTAGGATCATGACCTGAGCCGAAGGCAGCTGCCCAACCAACTGAGCCACCCAGGTGTCCCTGTAAACCAGCATCTTAATTGAGACAAGAAATGAATATCTTCCCTAGTTCTTGTCTTTAATCCAAAGGCTACATTATCTGAATTTAAAGACAGGGAGGCAAATAGAATGTTTGGAAAAATGAGTAAGATAATCATACTAAAAAGAGGAAGCAGTTATTCTGCTTATAGAGTTTATTTATTTTAATACTGTAACATGTTGATGGTGGGTAGGAAATCTATCTTAGTTATCAACTGTCATCCCAAGATACACAATCCTATCTGTCCATCTCTCTCCCTAACCATTTATTAAATTTTGGTTGTTGGAAAATAATATTTAGTTTCAGTTATGCTGTTAAAATCGTTATTTTTAACGTAAATACTCTAGCAAAGCCATCTCTTCTAAAAGCTGCTGAGGGTTGGCGTGATTTCAACCAGGCATGTGCGAGGGGAAGAAAAGGAATGTCACATTGGCCTAGGAATCGATGGCAGATAGGCCTTAGGAACATGGAAACTCTGGGAAGAGAAATTATATAATTTCCTAGAGGCTTCATGAGAATGTTAGTGTAATTAAGAGAGAACATCTATGAGTACCTGATCTGTAGGTGCTCCGTAAGTATTTGTTGAATGAATAAAACTGGTGAAATATACCAGTCGCAATTGTCCTTCCTCAACCCTTAGAGCATTTATTCCTCCAACAGAAGGTAGATGATGCCTTCATGCTGAGTCACCTCAAGTTCTAAAGTAAAGCTCTTAGGTTTAGTCAGAACTAGATTCAAGTTCTGACTTACTAGCCACGGGACAAATGAAAACCCATGACTTCTGATCCTCATTTCCCACATCTATAAAATAATGAGACCTACTTTGTAAAGTTGTTAATATACGGGTAAAAATGTTATGTAAAACATCGAATTTGGGAGTTAGTAACAGAATTTTTTTCCCCCCAGAAAGGAACTTATATTTTCATCATGTGCTTCTCTTTTCCTTCTATCAAAGGGAAATTCTATGAAAAGGTCTCAGATGCTTTGCTGCCTCTATGACTCTTCACTGCTCATTCAGGGAATGTAGTTACTCTGTAGACCAGCTAAGAGTGATTGAAAATGCCCCAGAGTCTGCATAGAAAATCTTTATAGAGCCTCCTTTCATTACCAATTACATCTTTCTCTATGTTTAATACTTTGTATTAGAAATTTTAAATGCTACAGATTTGTGTGGATTTCTAATGCCAAGGACAGAAGTAAATATTTTTTCTCCCATAGACTTTCTTGCCTTATGTAGCTGCTGTGTAATATGGTGAATTAGAGTGGTATTTTACTTTGTGATATTTTACAAATATGTCAATATGGTTAATAGTTACTGTTTGCATTAAATTGAAAAAAAAAACCTTTAGTGGCCTATGGAAATTGTTTAATGGTAGCTTTCTGAACACTGAACTAAGAATGGATTGTTAGAAAATATATTTAGATAGATTAAATAGGTGATTAAGAAAGCCATATTCTCCTTTGGCTTGCTTTTTGACAAAAAGGAAATGCTCATAATTTCAGAACATGAAGCGGTACAGAGAATTATCTAGAATTCTTCAAACTTGTGTTAAGAGTTCCCCTTCGTAAGGATTTCACAATACATCCTCTCCTCCTTAAAAACACTTACTTAGAAGAATTAATTCTAAAACTTCTCCATATGAGCTGATGAATCTCTTGGGTTTCCTAACCCATGTATTTATTGTGTGAGCTTCCCCGTTGGTGTTTAGTGTGAATAGCAAATTCTGGGAGGCCCGCTTTCTGTCTCCTGCCTACCAGGGGGTTAAGAATGCACTCTGGACAAGGTGGAGAAGGGTGAAGAATTTGGGTGTGTAGAAGAGGGAAGAAGATTATTTGTCAGATTTCATTTTACTGGACTGTTTTTCCCCCCAGAGTTCACAAGATGAGAGCATATCATCTTTTTTTCCTAAAAATCTCCCCCTCTAATGCTACCTCATTTTCTAAACTTTCATTAATAGCTCTTTGCAGCTGAAGCAAATATTTTAGATCTTTCTTGTACTCTCCTCCAGCTGGGAGTGTCTTTCACACATCAAAGACAGATATGAGCCTCTCATTAAAAATGATAGTATGAGTTAATCATCTCAGAAGAGGAGGACCTGAAAAGTTGAGCTAACATTTAGCTACAAGTCAGATCTAAGCCGGACTGAGATTTTTCTGTGGGTTACCACATTTCTTTTCTCAATTTGTCACTCCAGATGCTACAAAGTCTGCCTTTCCCCCTTAGTTTTATTATATCTGAAGATTATCTTTATTTGGGATAGGAAGTTGTAGAGCTTAGAAAAGATAAATGCTTGAAAATTTATTCTTAATAAGAAGATAAGGAATGCTGAAGCTTAGGAAGAAAGCCCAGGGTATGCTTGTTCTTGTCCCTCCCTCTTCTCCTCCAGACGTTCTGTGTTAGGACTTCTTACTCCCTAACTGCACTGCCTGGTCTAGGATCTATAAGATAATTATTTAAAACTTAAATTATTTAAAACTTCTGAAATTAGCTCCGAAAATTCACAAATTCCCTTTTTCCTACCTTTTGCTAATGAAAAGCAGCACTGAAATCGGAGTGGTTAAACAGATTTTTTTGAGAGTATGGAAGGACAACTGGTTATGTCCTTCAGACTTTATTTTTGAAAACAGTTGTAGATTGGGATGAAGGTTGGAATGTTGTATTCTAGCTAAAAGCCACACTAATTATTTTTGGCTGCTTTTATATATATGTGCATGCGCGTGCACGCACACACACAAGTGTGCTATAATAAAGTATTATGGGTTCCATCATTTGCGTAATAGCTCCAACAAATCCAGATTAAGTCTTTCTCGTAGTATTTACTTTCCTTACTTTGGTCAATTTCAAGCTCTGTGTTCGTATTTTCTAGCCAAAGATGAAGGTTGTCCCCAGATAAATATTGGGATGACCTGCCAGCCAAATCCCAGGCAACCCACTGAATTGCTGTCTTTGATAGTAGAAAGGTCCAGTTCAAGTTGCTCTGAATGGCATTTAACTATAAAACAATAGTCTTAACAAAAGTTACTGGTATCCTTCAAATGGTTTCTGTGCTAGTAGCCAATTCTTTTGGCGTTTTAGCATATGAGGCTTGTTCCATAATAATTTAAAGTGCAAGTTCAGAGCATTACGTAGCCAATGAATGGTTGCAGGGTGGGGGTTGGAGGGGGAGAGAAAAGTACATCTACGTATTACAAATGGGTGAAGTAAAAAATGAAAAGCAAGCAAACAAAAACACCCCTCCCATACACACACACACACAGAGACACACACACACACAGACACACACACACACACACACGCAAACACACGCAAACCCAGAAGCTGTTGACTCGGCAGTTTTTCATTCTTTATGGCTCTAGGGACAGGTTTAAATTGGGAAAAAATTTTTTATTCTCTTGCGCTATTTGAACAGAAATGCCGTGTTTGATGTAATCTGGCCCAGATGTCAGCAGTGTGCGTCTTTGGGATGATTATTTATCTTCAGGTTTTTATTTTGTAAAAGGAGAATCAGCAAACAATTGTTTAGGGTTGTAAGTTACATTTAGTGACTATTTTCGAGATCTGTTTGTGTAACAAACATTAGTTAATATATGTATTAAGTCTCATCACATTTTAGCTATTAATCTTAAAATCCTCTTTAACAAATGCTGGTTACGAGTCCCCTGATAAATGTTAATATGTTCGGTGCTTTTCATTCTGGGTATTGTTCCTCTTATTTCCATTTCTCATTCTTACAGGAAGTTTTCTCAGCTAAGATCATTAAACTAGTGGGCCCTTTTATATGGTCTTCAAAAGAATTTTCTCATGTAAATTTCCCAGAAGGATATTTGTATTTTTTGGTTACATAACAGCTTTGAATGTAAATGGCAAATTTGGGTAACAGTTGCCAAATAGCAGTCCATTTACGTACTTGGAATTGAGGTGTATTTGTTTTAAAAGAGTATTGTTTTCAAAGTATTTTCAGAGGATGGGAGTCACTCATAATTTTCACCAGTCCATTGTTTGCCCCCTTTGAAGTGCCCTGGATGGCTGCTAAGTCCCTCAAAGAGAATGGAGAGTTAGAAGTTTATTTTCAGAGGTGGGAGAGGGGGTGTCCTGTTGTCATATAATCCTATTTTAGAGATCAAGGGATGCACACAAAAATATTTGCTTCTGTTACGTTTCTTCCAGACACAACTAGATTTCCTTAGTAAATTTAATTCAGACTAGTCAATTACTTGGTGAGCTGCCCTTTCAGGACTGAGTTCAATTCAAAGTTAAATTTAAACATTTTTGAATGTTTTCCATATTATATGCCAACAGTGATTCCCACCTAATATAACCCTAACTCAGGTAGTATTAACTAGTCTACTGCTTTAGCTCATCTCATTGGATTTAATGAAATTGTCTTAAAAATGCTGAATAAATTACATTGACTTTCTGTAGCTTTAAGTGCCAATGTGAGGCTACTGATCTTAATCAATTAAGGCAGTCTTCATTGGCAGCAGTGTTAGTATATACAGAAAAGATCAGTTTTAGGACCCAGGTTCAAGCTTCATACATGTACCACTAATAGGCCAGGTGGCATCTGACCAGGTGCCTAATGTGGATAATTCTCAAATGTAAAATGAGGGAGTTGAATGAGACAGTCGTCATCATCCCATAAGACTCAAATATTCTGTGATTTTTAAAAATCATACCAACTTATTAAGTTCCAGTGAGCTTATTAGGGCTTTATTGCTAAAGTTCTTGTTTCCTGGATGTTTTTTTCCCTTATTCCCATGAATGTGTTTGAGATGCATGATCAGAGGGATTAGAAAAGTTTCAGTACAGTCTTGTAAATGCAGGGCAGTATTTAAACATTTTTTAAAATTGCATTTGATTATTAGCACTTTTTGTCACTTTTAGATGGAAAACATTAAATATATGACCTCATGCATTTTTTTTTAAAGTAGGTAGGGACAATGGCTCTCCGCTGTTTTCATCTTTCCCCCTGATATCTCTGCCTGGGGAAGCTAAGACAGCAAGGGACTTTTTCCTTGCAACATGATAACATGACCCAGCCTGGAACCCTGATGTAGAATTGGATTAGGACAGCAAAGGCCTTTGAACTCGACTCTGCTTAGACTTACGGGCTATATGACTTTTTGGGTAAGATGCTGGTTTTTTTCTCCCTCTGTAAAATGGAAATGATCATGTTAGCTCTTCTGAACTCACAATATATCTCATCTCTTATAGGTCATCTGTTTGCAAACACTTCGGAAGACCTTTTTCTCATTTGTTTGTGCTTTTAGCCTCAGTTAAGACAACATTGCTATTAGCGTGTATAATTATTGTGAGGAATTTTGCTTCTCATCAGAACCGTGTGTCTAGATAGTACCTATAGAGGAGGTGCAGTCTGTCTTTAATCGAAAGGTGGATGTTGCTTTGGCAATTCTGAATTCTTGGTTAATAATAAAAACTTCCTAGAAGGAACTATATTTCAACACTCACTATTTCGAAAGGATAATTTCTAGATGTCCAGGTGAGTACTGAGTGCTATGTATGAAGTGAAGGTGATCTGAAGAAATCATGAAGCTGGCTTCTTTGGAAATTTAAAAATCGTTGGATATTATAAAGCTTCCAGCTTCTGGAAGCGAGCACTCTGATATAAGGGAAAGAACAGGAGCTTTGGGATAAGACGGGTTTGGGTTTGACTCTCAGCTCTCCACTTGCCAGCTTATGATCTTTGTTATCTAAATTCTTAAAACCATTTCCCCCCCATCTCTGAAATTCAGACATAAGGATTTGGCCCAAGGTATTGTTGTTTGAGAGAGTATTTGGAAATCAGCAAGGTGCCTAGTAAATAGTATGGTAACTATGTATTCCTCCTTGGATGGAGACGTTTAGAGCATTTAGAAGTGATTGTAATAGAAATTGGAGTATTTTAGTGTTCATCAACTGGTTGGTACTCAGGAGATCACCAAGCCTTTAGATGAGGTGTGTCCTTTGATTTGTTCCTTGATTCTCCTAGGGGAGAAAGCCCAGAATATAAACTCAGAAGGTTCAAGTCCCAGCTTTTTTTGTTTTTGGGGGTTTATTTATTTATTTATTTTTTTGTCTTTTGTCTTTTAATCTACATTTCCATAAGCATGACTTCACTCTTCTGGACTTCTTTTCTCCATCTATATAATGAGGACAGTCTTAAGTCCTTCAAAGGATTGTTACGAATATCAAAAAATAACATGATACTACTTGGTAGCATTGATCTCTGTACAAGTTCTACCTGATGACCAACTGAAACTCTAATATAATTTTAAATTTTTATTATTTTTGAAATTTTCCCAATCCCCTCTTGGGGTGTGTGTTAATATAAGAGAATGTGATAGGAATTTGCCATGGTAGAAGGCACTGTGTTCAGGGAGCTGACTGTCAGTATATTCTATTACATTAGCCCATTCAGTCTTCGCAACAATCTGGCAAGGGAAACATTATTTTCATCTTATGGAAGAGGAAAAGGAGACTTGGACATTAGTTATTAACTAATATTGTCACCTGATTCTAAAACCCATATGCTTTCCACTCTTTTTTGCTGCCCCCATTCCGTACTTTCTGCCTTGTCTAATATAGGTTAAGGAGACAATTACTGGGTGTCTATAGGTCTGGATTCCCCTGTAGGCACTGGGGATGCAGCAATATAAGACATACAGATTTCCCATCTTCACATGGCCCAGGGGGTCTAAAGGCAGACACATAACTAAACAATCAGTTGTAATATTGAACCCTCCTAAGAAAAGCACAGGATAGTAGCTAACTGTGTAAATGGTTAGTCATTGTATATTTCAAACAATTTCCTCTGAAGAGTGGATCTCTGTTGGTTTCAGGTATCACATTATAATCTTAAAATCTTAAAGTAGTTCTGGTTTTTGAGTGAATATAATGTCCTTTATTTCCATAACTTAAAAAAAACTTGCTAAAATATGCTTACAAATTAAATAACAGCTCATATTTATTAAATGCCTACTATTTGCTGAATGCTTTCCATTTCTCATTTAATCCTCACAATGACCTTAGGAGAGGCCACTGTGGTCCCCGTTGTACAGATGAGGAAACTGAGGATCGGAGAGATGAAGTGGCTTGCCTAAAGTGATACAACTAAAAAAAAAAATGACAGGATTCTTCTGATTCCAAGCCTGCATTTCTAAACAGATTCAATCAAAAAAGTTCATTAGAGAAATAAAATCTATTTCTTTTTTACAAAATTAAGAGATACCCTGACTTATTAATTCTTTTTCAATTTCCAATTTACATACAATAAAATTCAGTTGTGTAATGTTCAGTTTTGCATTTTGAGAGATTCATCGTCCCATATCTACTGCTGCAACCAAGATAAGGACAGTTCCATAACTCCTCCTGAATTTCCTTGTGCTGCCTTTGTAGCCAAACCCTCCTCCCATTGCTAACCCCTGACAATGACTGGTCTTTGTCCCATCCCAAGTTTTGCCTTTTCTGAAGTGCCATTAAAATGTAATTATATCTGTTTCTTTGAGGGACTGGACTCTTTCACATAGCAAAATGCATTTGAGGTCCATCTATGTTGAATGTTGTCAGCGACTCCTTTCTTTTCCTTGTGGAGTAGGCATTCTGTCGTATAGGTACAACCACAGTTTGTTTCTTCATCCATTAGTGAAGACATTTTGGGTTGTTTCTAGCTTTTGTGATTATTGAATAAGACTGTTATAAACATTTGCATACGGATTTTTGTGTGAACACAAGTTTTTGTCTCTCTTGGGTAAACATCTGGGAGTACGATCTCTAGGTTGTGTGCCGTGTGCCGAGCGTACGTTCAACTTCACGGGAAGCTGCCAAACTTTCCCAAAGTGGCTGTATCATTTTGCATTTCTCTCAGCAATGTCTGAGCATTCTAGTTGCTCTACATCTTCGCCAGCATTTGGTATTGTCACCGTTTTCTTAGTTTTTATTCTGTTAAGTGTTAGTGGAATCTGTTGTGGTTTCAATTTGCATTTCCTTAATGACTCGTGATTTTTCGCATCTATTCATGGCCTTTTTACCAACCGTGTTCCATTTTTTGGTAGTGTCTATTCAGATCTCTTAACTCTTTAAAAAATTTGGTTTGTTCATTTCTTTATTGTTGAATTTTAAGGTTTTTTGTTTTTTGTGTTTTTTTAAAAGATTCATTTATTTATTTGAGAGAGAGTGCACAGGAGTGCGAGCGGGGGTCGGGGATGGCGGAGGGAAAGGAGAGAAGCAGACTCTCCGCTGAGCATGAAGCCCCACACAGGACTCAATCTGATGACCCTGAGATCATGACCCGAGCCGAAATCAAGAGCTGGACACTCAACCAACTGAACCACCCAGGTGCCCCAAAGTTTTAAGAGTTTTTAAAGTATTGATAAAAATCCTTTGTCAGTTAGGATTTGCAGATGTTTTCTCCCTGTCTGTGGCTTGTCTATTCGTTCTCGGAGCAGTGTTTTTTCGCAAAGCGAAAGGTTATAATTTTGATAAAGTTTAATAAGTCTTTTATGGATCATACTTTTAGTGTCCTATCTAAGAACCATTTGCCTAACTCCAAGGCCACAAAGATTTTCTCCTATGTTTTCTTTTGGAAGTTTATATTTTACATTTAGGTCTGTGATTGATTTTGAGTTAAATTTTTTTTAAGGCATGAGGTTGAGAATTGTTTTTTTTTTTTTCTTTACATGTTGATGTCTAGTTGTTTCAGCACCATTTCTTGATAAGTCCCATCTTTATTGGATTACCTTTGTACCTTTTTAAAACCTGACTGTATTTGGGTGGGTCTTTTTCTGGACTCTGTTCTGTTTCACCGGTCTGTGTGTCTATCACTACCATACTGTCTTGATTACTGTAGCTTTATAGTAAGTCTTGAAATCAGTTGCATGATTCTTCTAGCTGTGTTTTTTCAAAATTGTCCTTGCTATTCTGGGTCCTTTGCCTTACTGCATAAATCCTACTGGGATTTGGATTAATGTTGAGCTGAATTTATAAGTCAGTTTGTAGAAGTTGACATTTTAACAACATTTGAGTCTTCCAATCCATAAGCATGGTACATCTCCCCAATTATTTAGGACTTCCTTAATTTCTTTCTTTGGTGTTTTGAGGTTTTCAGCATCTAGCTCCCATTCTTACTTTCTTAGATTTAGACTTAAGTGTGTCTTTTCCTGTTTGTTGTTGTTCTTGGATTTTTTTGAGGGAGGAGGTGCTAATGTGCATACAGTTAAAAAAATTAAATACTGTGGACTCTGAAACACTCTGAAACACCATCTGAGGGTTTTGAAGGGGCGGAGGGTGGGAAGTTGGGTGAGCCTGGTGGTGGGTATTATGGAGGGCACGTATTGCATGGAGCACTGGGTGTGGGCATAACAATGAATTCTGGAACACTGAAAAGAAATTTAAAAAAATTTTTTTTAAAAAGAAAAATTGAGGGGCACCTGGGTGGCTCAGTGGGTTAAAGCCTCTGCCTTCAGCTCTGGTCATGATCCCAGGGTCCTGGGATCAAGCCCCACATCGGGCTCTCTGCTCAGCAGGGAGCCTGCTTCCTCCTCTCTCTCTGCCTGCCTCTCTGCCTACTTATAATCTCTGTCTGTCAAATACATAAATAAAATCTTTAAAAAAAAAAAAAAGAAAAATTGAATACTAATTTTTTCATTTCACTCTAATTTATAATCTTTGTTTTCTGAAGATATTTGCCTATCATTTAAGGTCTTCAGCAGTAAAAGATTAGTTCTTGATGTTTGTTCTTTGAGTCTTCTTCATCTGTTTGTGATCCGTGGCCCTTACGCCATTTTGTAATTAAGATGTCAAAACAGCTTCAAAGGATACATCTGGGAGGGATCTGCAAGGGTTCCCTGTACAGGTGGAGAGGTTTTGAGACAGAATCCATGTTTCCTTCTTTCATTCGGTGTCACAGGGATTTTTGAATTTCTTTTGTCTTGCTTCACATATGAGAATACAGTTCTGCTTCTTTTACCTCAAAATCTAGTCTGAAGTATGGATATTAACTTTTAGCTTGATTTAAAATGAGGCTTTGTGGTATACACTCTGGAAAAAAGGATGTTTTCTGGGTATTTACTCTTGATCGATTAAATGAGAACAGTTTCAGGGAAAATCACAGCAGCTATCACCTTCATTATATTTCCTCAGTGGTTCTGTACTGTCTCCTGTTCATGGTTTATTGTTGTCTACCATACACAATCGGCGGGCAGCCAGGTAGAGAGAAGGTATCATGACTTAATACCCTTTTTAAAAAAATACTTTATTTGAGAGAAAAAGAGAGAGAGAGGGAGAGGGAAAGAGAGAACCTGAAGTCGACTCTGCACTGAGCACAGAGCCTGACATGGGGCTCAATCTCAGAACCCCGGAAGCATGACATGAGCCGAAAGCAAGAATTAGATGCTTATCTGACTGAGCCACCCAGGTGCCCCCATGCCTTAATACTTTTAACATTCACCATCCAATTTAGTTCCTGTGACAACCATGTAAATTTCAGATGACAGCACTATCCTTCAGAGTGATAGTGGCCTGACCAATGTTGAGTGGCTGCTCAGAGAGTATGACTTGAATACAGGCTCCCCGACCACCAGAGTCCCTGGTGTTTCCCACTCTGCTCTCCCAGATGGTTTTCTCCAATTTTGACACTTCATGGAGCTGACCTTTTGGGTGATGGGAATCCTTTGAAAATCTGCTGAAAGCTCCAGGAACTATCTCCAAAAAAGTGTCTTTGGATGTCCTTCTAAAGTTTTCCAGAGTTTTTCCAGAACCCCTTCTATGCTCTCTGGATCCTAGAATAAAAAAATCCATGTTTAATTTCTTCTTTAGGCATGGATTTATTTTTTTCCAGTTCTCAAGAACCACCCAAGTGCTATATTCTCTCCTATGATGCTTGGATGCTAATTCAACACTACCTATCATGGGTGCTTGCATATGGGTAAGGGGGAAAAGCCTGAGGTTCTTCTTTCTACTCTCTTCACTTCCTTCTCGCTCCATTCATTTTTTTCATTTGTTCATGCTCTGCTCTGGGTCCTGGGGATTTCGCTGTGAATAAAACTCTATCCCTGTCCTCAAGGGCTTCATGGTCTAGTGCACTTTGGAAATAGTCATGGTTGGAATGGCTAAAGTTTGTTCAAATGATGTGGAGAGGCAGCATGGGGGAGTGGAAGAATCTGGATTTGCAGTCAGCCCTGGATTAAATTTTAGGCAAGGTATTAAGTATTCTAGGCCATTGTGTAAAGGGAATTGTGGATGTCACTTACCTTATATCATTTCTAAATGAGAGCTTTTCTTGATTTAAAAAAAATGACTTTTTTCAGAAATTTAATATACCCAAGACTTCAGAAGAATGCCTGTTGGAGACTGAGCTTTTAATAATGTTTAACCATTATTAGCAATTGAAACTTTTTATTCAAAAAAATATTTGAGGGTGAGTCAGTGCTGTGAATCAGGACCTGTTACTAGAGATGAGCATATGAAGAAATGTCCTAGTGCAAAACAAACTTTCACATTTAAGATCTGCATTTGCTAATACCCAGCAAGATTTTACTGAAAATGGCTTTAAATAGTGTGTTGACGTCCTCTCAGGCTGTGCAGTTTTTCTTGCTTGCTGAAAGCTGCGTTTGGTTTTCCTTATCCTGTGGTGTTTACCTGTGAGAATCCAGTTTCTCAGTGACCACACAGGTATTTCCTCAGGAAGAAAACTGTCTCAGGATTTCCATGGCATAATTTGTGACAGGATTAAGTTATGCCATCTTTGAAGTCAGTCACAGCCTGAGAGCACAAGAAGTTGTTTACAAAGGAGCCCATCGATTCTCCCTCTTTCTCTGGAAGCATCCGAGCAGTGAGACTCGCACAGTCTGTTTGGCACAGTGGCCGCTCTCAGCTGGCCTGGGGCCCTCCTGCTGCTGGGCAGAGAGAGGATGCGCCAGAGCAATGCTTGTGGCTGAGCGGAGCCCGCCTGCAGGTCTGCTCGCGCTTCACTGGGGCCTGGCAACTGTGGGCCGCAGCCTGCTGGTTTCGCTGCCGTATCTTTTCCTTAATATTTTCCATCTGGCCAGCAATGACCTATAAAGACAGACACAAACGAGGATTTGAGTTATGAGGAGTGTGATGCTAAAGTGCTTCCCAGTCACACTCTAGAACCTGTAGTCATGGGCGGCTGCCTTCGCACACTGGAGAGAAGGAAACTTTTCTCAAGTTGGTTTGCAAAGCATTCAGTCACATCAAAGCCCCGAGCCATTCAGCTTTTAAGTGTCTTAAAAGGCTTTATAAATTCTGTCTCTGAGTGCCATTGAATTTTAGCATTTAACTCACAATTATGCACTAATATTGAAACTTTTGGGGCAAAAATATAATGAGGGTCATGAGCAAGTTTCATACGCAGCTTCTAAATTTCTAGCTCTATCCAAAGCTTTAACAATTAGTGAGGCTTGGGATGGAATCGGTGTCATCGCACCCTGAACGGCATTACAGCCGCAGAGACGGCGTACTGTAAACTTAGAACTCATTGAAAACGAGATTTCAGAAATGAATAAGAGTTGCTCTTGAGTTTCTTTTTGCCGAGAACTTTCCTGAAGATGCATTTGTTAATGTCTTTTGAGCCAGATTGAAATAGTCCACAATAAAGCCAGTTTCATGTTTTTGAGCCATTAGAAACTGAATTAGAATATTATCTAAATTAGAACGCAAGTTCACATTTTTCACAATTTTGTATCTACTACCAAAACATTTGAGGATAATTTGTGTTTTTTACAGCTTGATTCTCTTAGGAATTGCTAATCGTTTTAGTCATTTTATTCTTAGGCCACCCTATAGACTAACACCCTATAGACTAACAAAGACAAAGGTGAGCTGCTCCTCCCTGTGCTCAGAGAGGTTATGATCTGGCCTCTGTGGCCAAGCCTTGACGGAGAGGCTGAAGAGGCCTGGCCAGGCATTTTGATGCTCAGACCTCAAGTCCATGCTGCCACCTCCTGTCTGTATCCTAGCGTTCATTTTAAATCAACCCCGCTTTTCTTCTGAAGTTTGTTCAATGAATATTTTTGCCATTTTGTGCTCCTCTTGTCTTCTCTTCACTTTCTCTCTTCTCCTCCCCTCTCCTCCCCCTCACTCCAGGTGGTTAACTCTCAGTGCCAGAGTTGAAGACAGATTTGGCCTGGAGCCAGCGCTGAGAATACAGTGTTTATTTTTTAGTACCACTAAAGGACAAAATTCATACTAACGTCTTAGGAGGGAAGTTTAGGCGTGTGTGGTTTTAGAAGTTGATTAGATGCTCCACCTGTGTGACCCGGACCCTCCCTCTCTTCAGTCCCCTCTGATGAGTGCTGCTTGTTTTATAATTGTGGTTCTCAGTTTCCAGCTCTAGGGGTTAGGATGAGAAATGCAGGTTAATTGGAGCAACTCAATTGACTTTAAAAATGGGAGTGAGCACCAACTGCTGAGACTACTAAGGTTAGACTAGTTCGTGCCTTTGAGAGGAAGGAAGGAAGGAAAATTCGGAATTTTCTTTTTTAACAATCAGAGCGGCAAGCAAAGATCGTCCCAGAGTATGGTTAGTGTTAGTTATGGTCCGTTCCTTCATTTAGGAAACATTTACTGTGTTCTACACGAGGCAGGCAATGCAGGGATGAGGTCTTCTTGTGGGAGACTGTGGGCAAGCCAACGGTTTCAATGTGGTAAGTGTGTGAAGGAGGAAAGCCCTGGTTGGGGGAAGGTAGGAAGTAAAATGAGACTGACCGGGCAAGTGAGAGTGTTAACCCAGGGAGCTGGGGAGCTGGGGTGTAGGAATGGGGAGTAGAGCATTACAGGCAGATGGAATCACACGGGCCGAGGCCCAACAGCAAGGCAGCATGGTGCCCCTGCCTAGCCGCAAGGCCTTTCCTGTGCCTGGAGCAGAATGCCTCTGGTGGGAGGGAAGAGCCTGAGAGCAAGGACCTCATAGGCCATGTTGTTGCTTTTGGACTTGAACCTGAAGTCCATGGAGAGTGACCTGGAGAAGCTTAAGGAAGGGAGTGACATGATCACATTTGTGTGTGAGAAAAATCCTTTTCACTCCAGTGTGGAGGAGCTGATGTGGTTACCAGATCTCTCCTGACCCGTGTTAGGGCAGAAGGGTAGAAGGAGGGGTTGAGGTGGGTAGATAGTGAGCAAGCGAGTAAAATTGCTGTCTAAGGCAAGAACAGACCCTCACTTATGTACTTGGAAGGAGTATCATTTATGATCGAAAAGTGATGGCTTTTACACTTGAATTCCTAGCACTTTGTCCTTTAAATGCTCATGGGGTGTTCGTTGAACAAATGAATTGCCATTTCTTAAGGGCAAAGATGGCTATTTAGTCTTCTCATTCCATTTTGCTTAAACTCTCATTTTTTGTGTATCCCGAGGACTGAGATAGCCCACACATAGCCCGGGTGGCAGCAGGAAGCCAGTCTTGGATTTTGAACCTTGCCAGTGATAAGCAAGAACCAGTTGTAAATAATCATGGGCCAAACCATAAAAAAAAATGATAAAGTTAATTCTGCTACGATGAGTCTGAAAATAGTTTGAATGTGTATTGAATAGCCCTGAGAGTCAGAAAGGTGGACATTTGTACTAGTTGCTGGGCCTAGTAAAAAGACCGTATTTTGCTGAATGAAAGGATTGGAGGGGCAATTCTTCTGATCTTTTGCTAGACTGCACTGGCTCCTCTATTTTGATGACATTTGAAGTTGCAGGCCCATTAATGAGAACACTTTAGCTGGTCTCAGACCAATCTTTCTTCCTCTTCTCTTCACCTTTGTTCATCTGGGTCCCCCCTGCTTTGGCCCCACAGCATGGGCAGACCTTCTTCCGCTAAAGAATAAGAGCACTTTCCCTTGGAGCTCAGGCCGTCTGAGACAGCTGCCTCCTCTCACCCCCAGGCCCTCTTGTTTTCTGTTTTCTTTAAGACTTAGCTGAGGGTTGGGGTGAAGAAAACCTTTTTTTCCTCTTTTGCCAATCCATTACACTGTTCCCGGGGACCTTCCCCTACTTGAATACATGGTGATTCTGAGCTACATTTTGATGTAGAAGGTACAGTCCGTAAACAAAAGTTCACATATTTAATTGATGATCATGGCATGGAGGGAACAGAGTAATTGAGTATATTGTCCATTTTCAGGACGGAAATTAACTTAGAGCCAGCCTTTAATTAAGTGTTGCAGTCGTGACTGAGGCAGTGAGGCACAGTGAAAAGGGGGAAAGGCTTTGAATCTACAGACTTGAGTTCAAGTGTTGGTTTCCTCATGGGCCAGATTTGTGACTTCGGGCAAATATTTAACTGGACTTCATTTTCCTTCTCTTTAAAATGGGATTTAATAACACCAGCAGAATCTCTGTTGTTTCGAGGATGAAGGTCATATAAACTAATAGATATTGAGTACCAGCTCTTTTTTTTTTTCCTCTGGAGGGAAGTTGTCATCATGATTGGTCATCCACAGCAGTGGCAGAATGTTGTGCTGTAGAGAAAATGGACCTGGGAGTCAGGCCAGGGCATCCGCCCTAACCCTGAGCCCTCATTCTAAAAGGGCATGTGGTACTTGGCCTCACAGAGCTTTAGCTTATGCAATGAGGGCAGTGATTTCCTACCTTACAGGGCTGTGGAGACTGGGAAGGTGAATGCGAAGCACTGATTCAGACCTTGGCAAGTCATAGGTAACCCTGAATTTAGGCCTTTGTTGTTGTCATCTGGGCTGTCCTTTGAAAATATATATTTGTTCAAAGCCCCTAGTTCTGGTTCAGTTTTGGCCTCAAATTTTGATTGCTCTTAATGTTGCTGCAACAGAAGAATGCCCAGAAAATAATCATTCCAGTGTTGCTCTAGACCTGGAGTGGATGAGGAATCAAATGCAAACATATAATCCTCGACACGAATCTTTGTAGGAGACTCTTGTTTCAACTGCCTCGAGAAATTGCACTGGGTATGGAAAGGATGTCAGAACTTTAGCCAGAGCTGCAACTGTAATCACATTATTTTGCTGCTGCTCAGTGGAGCTAAGAAAGCTTAAGAGTATTACCATCTGGGCAAAGCCAACCAATGGTGAACTGTGAACTGCTTACCAACTTAACAGAAACTCTTGCTACCTCATTCATTAATTAGGCCTTTATGGCACACCTTCTCTTGGTTGCCTGGCAACCATAATAGCAGTCATTAAATTCTGTCATTTTGTATTAACCCTTTGGCCCTAGGTGGATTGGGAGCCCCCACCTTAACACTAATGCATTTTACATTAGTACGTCTACCTGGGAAATCCCATTCCCTTGACACATAAGCTGTAAAGAGCAAATAGCCAGAGTCCAAAAACAGAAAAATTCCCTTTTTTCCTTCACATTAGTGTGTGTGCTTTTAAGGCTTTACAAAATGTATCTGTCAGGATGGAGGCCATTTCCCAATTTGCTGACAGACAGACATAACATACACCCAGCAAGATGAAAAGACTGCTAGTTTCCCAGAAAACAGGAGCTGACGGTGACTTCTGTGGGCTTATGGAGGAAGGAGCCCGTGTGAAAACCAGATGGGAGAGCTGTTAAGAGTTGTATGTTTCCAAAATTGCCTTTGTAGCTGCTTTACAAAAATTTGGACCGTGCATGCTGGAGGGATAGGGGCCATTCCAACAACACACTGCTTGGCATCTCAGAAATGGATTAGAATGGCAGGGAATAAACTATGTACTCTGGCAAAAGCTGTGAGGAAAAGGAGTGGCTAACGGGCAACCTCCAGGAGCTCATGGGCTCCTGCAATGCTCCATGCACTATTACTCAAAATTCCATACATGGAAACAGGCTGTGAAAGCCCTAAATTAAAGTTAGGGTTTGGGAATTAAAAATGCTATATAGTCTCTTTTCATTAATGGATGAAAATGACTTGGAACATGTGCAGTATACATAAAATAACATAATTCAGTTTCAAAGAAATATTTATTTTTCTTTTAGCAAAAGAGAGTTAGGTTCGGGGGCGCGGGGGGGGCGGTTGGCAAACCGGGGATCAAATCCCCAGTCTGCCCAGTAGCTGTGTAATCTTGCACAGCTGGCTTGTTTGCTTTTTGAGCTCCTTTTCCTTATCTATCAGGAAATTTACAGCCACATTTGGTATCTGAGCCCCTTTGTTCCTCAGTTTACCAGTAAGGCCCAGAGAAGCTGTTAACCTGCCAAGGTTATTTGGCCAGATCTGAGAGTAGTATCTGGGCCACCTGATAATCTGGTGGCTTCTCTGTTTTGTAAAAAGTAAAAAGTAGCCACATTCATTCACTTGCCAACTCAAAGTTCCTTTATCGGACTTAACAACTAGATCACCCGTTTGCATCTGTGGTTCATATGACAGTGAGGTAGCCCTGGCTTAAAATCGTTGGCGTAGTTTATTGAGTTTACCTAAAAATGTATTCCTCATGCCTCCATCCCACCAAGAACGTATGCGATACTGAGAGCATCTGGGATCTTAAGTGGCTACTGTTTGTTAACAAAGCAGTAACTTCCTTGAAGGAGTTTTGTGAGTTGGGAGAACTCACAGAGGCAATTAATTTTGTTCTTCGGAGCAGTGCCTCCCCTGCATTCGTTTGCACTCCGTGCAAGCTCCAATTATAACCCAGGAGCCAGTCGTACCATGATCCGATTTGATATTTAGTTTTGATTTTATTAGTAGTTGTCTTTAATAGATGTCTTGTCATGTAGGTTTCCTGATTATTAGTCATTTAAATTGACTCTGAGAATGAAAGGAAACCGCAGGCAAGAAACTGATGGGCTGTGACCACAGCGGTCTTCCAGCTCTCACGGCAGCTGTGATGCCTCAACACCCCCCTGCCTCCAACACACACCCTCTTCAAGCCTTTGAACAGTCTTTCGGCTAATGCCGAAAATAATACCGTTACTGTATGGGAACCTGTAAAAGCAAATGGGCATCGTAAGTGTTCTTTCCTCTTTGAAGGTAAGTGTTGTCCATGGGTCCCCTCTCTACCTGATCAGATCTAATTTGACCCAGGAGTAGCGATCTGGGAGGATGCTAACTGAAAAACAATGATTGCAGGAGAGGTAATTTCCCTTGTTCTTATGCAGTGCCTTTCCACCACTCTCTGGAATTGCTCACAGTGTCTTTGTGAAGGGAATGGATGAACATTTGCTGTTCTCTGCTGTGCTTTAGGTAGTGGCCAAATTCACATAAATGCTCAAAGAGGCTGTTCCCTGGAATGGTCCTGGGCTTTGCAAGTCATGCCCTTCAGGAACATTTCCTGGGGGCTTTAAGATCTAGGGCTTTAGCACTGATTTCCCCGACCTCCACTCCTACAGCTGATGACCCTGGAATCTGGTACCTGAGGTTGGATTTAGCTTAGTTTCTATGCAGAGATTTCACAGCCGACTCTACGTCATTTGCTAAATAATTGTACTTACTCATTAACCAAGTGTGTATTAAGTACCTCCTTATTCAGGCATTTGAGTGAAGGAAGCAGGGAAGAAAGTTCCTTGGATGGATGAATGAATGAATGAATCATACTTTCTGTCTTCAGGTAGCTCCCAGTCTCTTTTAGGATGGTCTGACCAAGGCAGTTTTTAGACAAGTTTTCGAACTTTATGCTGATGGGATGTGCTCCCAGCCCAGGGTGTCTAAGTCACAGAGTTACTTTTTGCGACAATTTTGTATTCTCGTTTCTCTTGCTAATCCAGAAAAGTTAAATTGTGAGCAAAATATATTTTAGAAGTGAGTGAAAAAAGAATTTTTAGGAAGTCAGTAAAATCTGTTGCTGAGAAATGTTTGTTCCTGGCAACCAACCTGAAGACTTTTATTATGGAGAGAGAGCCTATAAGGGAATCCATTTTCAATTTTTCTGTCCCCCTGCCCGCAGCCCAGTTTCCACCATTTTTATGGTTGTGGTAACATATAGGCATGGGGGAGTGTAGGAGACTGTGTTGCTTTTCTCCAAGAAGGACTGGCTTGGAGAGGTTATGTCCTCCCAGCCTGGTAAGCCAAGGTGGCCTGGGGGATGCCATCTGCATAGCCTCCCACACTGCTGGGGTTCCTGTCTGTGACTGAAGCAGGCTCAGCTAAAAGTCAAGAGGACAAGCCCACCAGGATGACTTTTGGACTGTTCGAGGATGAGCACTGGTTACCACCATCCAGGCTGATCCGGCTGCCTGTTTATTTTCCAGCAGATAATGCTGCTACTTTGTCTTGTCTTTACTTGATCAACTCTTTTTTTTTTTTTTTTTTAAGATTTTATTTATTTATTTGGCCGAGAGAGATACAGTGAGAGAGGGAATACAAGCAGGGGGAGTGGGAGAGGGAGAAGCAGGCTTCCCACTGAGCAGGGAGCCCGATTCGGGGCTCGATCCCAGCACCCTGGAACCATGACCTGAGCCGAAGGCAGACGCTTAACGACTGAGCCACCCAGGTGCCTCTTTACTTGATCAATTCTAACATGCCTGCTAGCCAAGACTGCTTCTAATTATACACACTAGTTTTAATGTAATTTCAGAAGTAAATTCCAGTTTCTAGATAGCTTTTGTGTGTAAGCCATTGGTCTAGCTTTAAAGAGGGACATCGTTTTAGGATTTATTTTTAACCTCCTCTCCCTGTTTGAAAAAGTAGAATGGCAGAGTCCTGTCTTAGAGTCAAATCTCAGCCAGTCTTTTATGAACTCTATGTCCCTGGGCAAAACAGTTCACTTCCAAACTTCAGTTTAAAAATAATTAACATTAATTTATCAATCAACAAATTGCTATCCTCTCGTTGTTGTTGCTAGAATTAAATATAATGCATACAGGAATTATTGGCATTTTGTGATGTTTTAGGTTAGTTCAGGCTTTTCATGTTTTTACTCTTTCTCTTTAGTTCAGATTTTAAAATTTATTCATTGTATTTACTGCGATTTGTGGGAAAACTGTATAGTTTGAAATGCCATAATAAGGAGTTTGTGCAAAGCTATGATGAAAAGCCCGAAGTCCCATTGCCCTACTCCTATGAACAGTTGCTGTGAAGAAATGGAAATGTTATTCTGAATTGACCTAAACCAGTGGTCCTGTGCTCTAATCTCTGATTCCCAGATGATAACAGATGTCTCTTAAGTGATTCCAGGTGTTCTGAACATAGTGAAATCTCTTATCTGCCACCTCCACAGTTACTCCTTAAAGTTCTTTTATATTGCCTCTTTAATAGTATTTGAAGGATCGGGGTTCCTTGACAGCTGTTGGAACTCTAACTCCCTACTTGAAGGGACGCTGCTTTTAGTCCTCAGGTGATCTCCAGACTTTCATGCTGTACTGTTTGATTCGAGCCCACATGCCAAATAGTTTTAATATGTTCTCCTTTTTTATTAAACAGATTTTGTCATGTCCAGGAGATTTCCTGCCGGTAGCAGCTCTAACTTTTTCTCACCATCAAGGCTTTCCCTGCCCCTTGTTAACTCTCGGCCAGGGATTTTCTGCATACTTCTGTTCACAGTATTCCCGTTGGCATCCTATAGGCTAGGAAACCTTCCCTGACCACCTTCAGCATTCAGTCTTCCCTCTTCCGTAATTTAGAGTGTTTTATGCATACTTGTAGGTGCGGGCCTTTCAAAGCCCACATTTAACTTTGGGGGAAGTTCTCGTGTCAAATCTGAGCTTCACTTCTGTAGCAGAAGTTGAGGTATTTCGGTAGAACATTCTGTTGAATTAAATATGTTGGAGATTCAGAAGGCAGAATGATGTAGTGACAGAGCTGGACTTGATGTCTAAGTTCAGCTCTACGTTTTAACAGCTTTTTGACCTTGGGCCCATACTTTGCCTTCAAGTCTTCTCACATTAGGCCGTATTGGTTTTGGTTTTATCCTCTCAAACCCAGTTAAAAGAAGGGAAGTGAAATAAGTTATTGGCTTGAGATGGAGGAGACATGGACATTTCCTATGTTTGGACAGAAGGGGAAGAGGAAGAGATGGGCATACATAGTGGTAGTAATAGCTGTTATTTATGGTAAGCCTACTTTGTGCCGTACACCATTCTTAATACTCCAAATATATTATTTAACTTCCATACAATCCTGTGAGGTTGGTGCCACTCTTATCCCCAATTTAGAAAGGAACAAATAGAAGCACAAAGACGTTAAGGAACTCACCTGAAGGACAGGGTGAAGATGAGGACCTAACGGATCTAGTTCCAGAGCCCAGCCATCCAGTGGTGTTTAATATTTATTGAATGAATGTGTTTTTGGAAAGTTGAGGCAATTCCTGTCTGTTAGCTTCTATTTTCTTTATGAAGTAGGTGGTGAGATCAGACACTGAGAAGGAAGAAGAGCGTGTGTGGAGATGAGATGTTTGAGTGGAGAATGGAGAAGATGTAAAACAGTTATGTAGGCTGACTAGTGAAAACAGAATTGCTGGATGGTGCTGAAGGCTTAGTTGATGCTGTAGATTCTATAAATGTAGGATTTTTAGAGATACAATATGTCTGGGGGGACTTCTTTGCCCAGCCATGCTTATCAGCCTAAATGTAGGCCCCAAGAAGGCAAATACTGTATTCATTCTGGGGGTTAGGGGTTTTCAATGCACATATGATGAGAGGGAAAGAAACGTGGACCTTTCATGATGGACCACAGAACTAAGCCAAATAAGGCAGCAGTGAAGAACGAAAAGGTCTAGAAAATGGGCAGGTATAGTATAGTAGGAGTTGTGAGATGAGCAAACACCAAGGGTAGGAAACTAGTTTCCAAAGTGGGGATTCTGCATTAGTGATTTCAGAGGCAGAGCAGTTTCGGCAGTGGCAAGGTCAAGGAGAGACTAAATAAAGGAGAAGGTGGCTGAGGTTCAGTAAAGAAGGTGGTCAGAAAGATGACCCATCACTGAAGGCTGACCACCCCTGACAAATGTGTACCTCTGTTTTCAGGTAGTGTTTTACACAAACATTGATGTATGTTTGTTTATTCCTTTCTGTATAGACATTCTCAGGTGCACATTGCTCATCCAAGTAGATTGGGGGCGGGGGATAGATGAATTGAAGCAATTTCTTCCAAGATTTTTTCATTATATTATAATTTAAAGGGGGTATCAAGTGTCCCTAGCAACATCTAAAAATTATCAGTTTTTTTAAAAAATGCAAGCCAAATTTATAGGATGCTGATTTTTTTTTTTTTTTTTTTTTTTTTTTTTTTTAAAGATAAGCCACCTTTAGATGATTCAACAGGGCAGCTGCACTATGGGGTTCTCTTTCTCTGGCTGGGGAGTGACCGGGAAGGATTCCATGGGGTGATAGTTCTGTTGAACTCAGGCTTGCAGACTTGGCATTCAAACTCTGATAGTGACTTCCCAGTTGTTTGTTTCCTGTAACTGAACAGAAGGCCCTCAAAACTCATAATGCCTGCACCTTGTTACAGAATTTGGTTGGTGGTATAAAAAACAGAACAAACAAGCCAAAATCTCTTGTATCAAAATGGCTTGCAATTACTTTATCTTAGTCTTTGTAACTTTAAATGCATGTATTTTAATTAACAAAGATAGATGTTTATGAATCTGAGTATTATTTACATAGCTAGGTAAGGAATTGGAAGTGCTTTGGTAGCTCCTAAGTATGTTGGAAGTTTGGCTAAAAGCATGGTTTGATAAAAAGAGCATTAACCTAAAAAGGGGGGGCGTTAATCTGAAATCAGAAAGACGAGGGTTGAAAACTTGTTCTACCAAGTGCTACCAGTTCTCCATCTTAGCCATTTCGGGGTGGGGGGAGTGGAGCACAGGGGCAAGGTGGAGGAGGGACAGAGGGAAGGAAAGAGAGAGAATCTTAAGCAGGCTTCATGCCCAGTGTGGAGCTTGAGGGTGGGACTTGATCTCAACCTGAGATCATGTCCTGAGCCAGAATCAAGAGTTGGTCACTTAACCGACTGAGCCACCCAGGTGCCCCCCTGTAGTGGTAATTCTTAATAAGTTGACTTGTGGCAAAGATTAAATAGTTGTGTGGGTAAATGTCTGGCACATAGTAGTTGCTGAACAAATGTTAATTTTCCCTTTCTAAGACCCCTTTCCCCTCTACTCCAGTTAATTCTAGATCATTGGCTTGAGGAAACCTTGGTTTTTCAAGTTCATTAGAAATTCTAAGTGGAAAGTATGTCATACATTTTCCAGCTTTCATGAGTATAGCCAAAGTTAGGAAAGGTAGGTACTATCAGAAATGCAGTTCATAATATAGATGTATTTGCCAGTATTGGCACCTGCAGAGATTGGCGTATGGGTGGGTAGTAGCCATTGTTGAGCAGGCCATGCACCAAGAAGGTAGGAAGCCTTGATGCTAGAGGACTGTGGGTATTTGCAGAATACTTAATTAATAGGACATGGGGAAGTGCCCAGGGGAGGGGTGCAGGGAGTAAGAGGCCTCCGGCATTTGTTCTCTGAGGTCAAATTTGGAAGTAAAAAAGCAGAATCAGTGCCAGGCCAGGCATAGAGACCCAAGGGAAATCACTTTGGGGAGAATAAGACAGGGAAGGCTTTAGAGCAGAGTTCATCCCAATGTGAGTCCGTTCTTAATCATTACAACAATTCCATCCAGAAGGCATGAGAACAAAGACCATACCTTCTCACCTGGAAACTGGGGCACTGGTGCTCAGAGAGGGGCCAGGGGAGGGGGCAGGGTTGGGAAAGAGAAGTCCTTGGAATTAGGAGACCTCATACACAGGGGCCGCTGAGCTGACAGGAGACTTGTCTACTCCGCTTAGCCTTCCCTCTGATAGGGTTGCATAATGCTTGGCATCTCCACTTTTAGACAGAGAACAGACCTGACCATTTTCCATCCTGCTGGGTTGTGGAGCGACAGCTCTTAATATGCTGACCAGCTGCTTCCAGGTTGATTCCAGAGGAACAGTAGGGGACTTCGTGATAGCCAAAAGGGGTTCAGACGGGAGTAGTTGTCCCCAAACTGTAAATGAAATCCAAGTCATATGTTTAACTCAGGTCACCTATTTATTATGTAATACTGAAAATAAAGTGTTAACACCAGTGACATCACAAGGAAATCAAGTGATCATTTATTAAGAGATTAGAATCCAGTTGAAAACAAAATTCGGTTCGGGGAATGTTAAAAGAGGTGGAGAGCAGAAAGCTCTAGGAGTTTCGTTTTGATTTTATTCCCAGTTATATAATCAGTGCACGCTCATTGCTCATCCTGCTCCCTACCAAACAGAAGGTGCTGTAGGAAAATAGGAGAAGGGGCACCTGGGTGGTGTACTCGGTTGAGCGTCTCTAACTCTTGGTTTTGGCTCACATCATGGTCTTGGGGTCATGGGGGTTCTGCGCTGAGGGTGGGGTCTGCTTGGGATTCTCTCTCTCCTTTTCCTTCTGTCCCTCCCCCTGCTTTTGTATTCTCTCTCTCTTAAAATAAATATTAAAAAAAAATAGAAGAAAGAAACCCATACAACCCTACCATCTGCGTGCAACAATTATGACACATTCTTTTAGTGTTTTTCATATAATATTTTATGTATCACTAAAATTTATTTTTTCAGGTATGAATATGTTTAGGCTCTAACGCAAATGTACATCACATCAAAATTGAAGAAAATGACCCATAATGCCATCTACCCAGAGAACTTAGGTGTCCAAAATAGTATGCAAGCAATGTATCAATATTTTCTTCATAAATAGTTAATATGTAAATACATAATTAAATAATTAAAATAATAAAGGTATAAGGTAAGGGTAAAATTAATCATCCTTCAATTCCAGTTTTCTATGTGTGTTATCACTTTTATGCATAAATAGTTATTACATATGTTATTGGATGCATATGAAATAACATATGTAAAGGTATGGTAAAATGAATATTTGAGAATCAGTTGCCCTCCTAGAAAACATGACCGGTGACATTAAAACTATTCCTGTTGAATATGTGGACCATTTCCAGTTTTTCATTTGTTGTTGTTCTGCTGTAACGAACACCACCGTTAATGAACAATCAGAGGAGAAATTTTGTAAGCTGCTGCTACCACATCCTATGACCCACCTGCAAGTTTGCCCATATATTCTACTTTTTCTCCCGTTGTCATGGAGGTACTGGCCCTATTCTTAGCAAGAGGAAAACCCTGCATCTGTACACGAGATCCATCCTCTCTCTTGGACTCAGGATGTGATTTCAGCAACTCTCCCTTTTCTATTCAGGATTATTATCCCTCCCCGCCCTGTCCCCTCGTTGTACAGGCATGTGGCTATTTTTCCCATCTTAGACGGGGAGGTGGGAAATCACTCTGTTAAATCATGTTTTGATACCTTTCATCATGTGACCTCCAGGGACCCCTACTTCCCTGTTTTCTTGCTACCTCCCGGGCTTTTCTGTCTCCTTTGCTGATTCTTAGGTGGCCCCCCAGATCCTTTAATGGTTATGTGCCCCAGGACCCAGTCCTTGGACAGACTGACTTTTCTCCTTTAAATATATTTAATCCCTTGATTACATCTAGTGTCATGTGATGGCTATAAGTACCATGTGACAGCTCTTAAAATTAAACATCAATCTCAAGCCTGGACTTTCTTGTGAACTCCAGCTGTCTGCGGCTTTGCTTGGCTGTCTATTCAAAAATCCAGCTTCTGCTTTTCTCAGTCTTCCCTGTTTTAGTTAATAGTAATGCCATCTTTCCATGTGATCATGCCAGAAACCTTAGAGCTGTCCTAGACTTCTCTCTTTGGCTCACACATTCTGTATCCAATCCACTGGCGAATTTGGCTTTAGTTTATAATCCAGTATATCTAGGATGTCCTCACTTCTCTCCACCTTACTGCTACCACCTTGGCCCAAGCCGCCACCATTTCTTTATGGATTACTATAACTGGTTTCCTGGTTTTTCAGTCTTAACCTTAACCGCAGCCTTTCTCAAACAGCATTCCTCATCTGATCCCAGAATGCAGAGAAGGATTCAAATGACTATTTTCTCAATTCTCTCAATGAGGGAACATAAATAGTATCATTCTTGATAGATAAAAGAGTAATTAAATCACCTACAAAGGAATACTTAAGGCATTAAGTACCACCTACTCCCTCCCCAGGTTTATTGAGATATAATTGACATACGACGTTGTATTAAGTGTAATGATTTGATACAGATATGTATTATAAAATGATTACCACAATGCATTAAGACTTAAATTTTTCTTAGAACTTTGAGAAAAGAATGACAGTGTCTATAATTAGCACAGCACCTAGAGGGACTTTTTTTTTTTTTTTTTTTTTTTAAATTGTCAGACCACTCCTTGGTCCCAAGTTTGCCAGTGGTTACCTTTTAGAGGAAAAGTCTTTACAGCACAAGGCCCAAGGTGATGTGGCCCCCCATCTACCTCTTCTTATTTCATTTCCACTACTCTGCATCTCACTGCCTCTGCTCCAACCATTCTGGTCCCTGTGTTGTTTCATCTGGTCCATATTCTTACAGATAATGACATGATTTGCTCTCACCTCTTCTTCACTTCTTTATTCAGATGTCACCTGTGTAGTGTGGCCTTCTCTGGCCCCTCAATTTAAAATCACCCCTACAGCCCCCTTCCTTGATTTGTTTCCTGCTATTTCCATTCTCTTTTTCTCATCCTTCCATTTGCTCTCATTATCCTTAGGAAATTTGATTTCCCTGTTACCACTTCCCTCTTCATTTTGTGCTTTTTTTCTTCAATATTTAACATTCATATATTCATCACCTAGATTTTAAAATTAACATTTTACTATACTTGCTCTACCACATGTCTATCTATCCATCAATACATCTTTTTTATGCATTTCAAAGTAAGTTGCAGACATTGGTACACTTCACCTCCAAACACTTCTGCTTATGTATTATTAACTAGCATCCAATATTTATTTCTCTTTCTTGCCCCCCCTTCCAAGAGAAAAGTTATGTACAATGAAATGTATAAATCTTAGATAAATTATTTGGTGAGTTTAGACAAATGCGTACACCTGTGTGGCCCAAGCACTTACTAAATGTGGAGCGTTATCATCACCCCAGAAAGTTCCCTCATGGTCTTTCACAGTCAAACCCTGTGCCTGTCCCTCAAAGGAAGCCACTTTATGATTTTCATAGGAGAGTTTTCCCTGTTCTAGAACTTCATATAAATGAAATCATATATGCTCGTCTGTGTAAGGCTTCTTTCACTCAGCATGATATTTTTGATATTCATGGGTGTTGTTTCTTTTATCAACAATTCTTTGCTTTCTGTTGCTGAGCATTTGTCCATTGGATGATCATATAACACCTTGTTGCTTCTCCTGTTGATGGACATCTGGGCCATTCCAGTGTTCGGCTATTACAAACAAAGTTGCTGTGAACTTTCTTATACAAGTTTTTCTATGATTACATATTTTCATTTCCCATGGGAAATACTGGTGAAAAAGTGTTGGATGACAAGATAGTTGCATATTTAGTTTCATGAGAAATTGCCAGACCTTTTCTTAAAGAGGTTGTACCATTTTTGCATTGCCACCAATAATGTATGAGAGTTCCAGTTCTGCATCTGTACCGATAGTCTGTACTGTCAGTCTCTGTATTTTTAGTTGTTCTGGTGGGTGTATGTCATCGTGGTTTTAATTTGCATTTCCCTGGTGACTAATATGCACTTAATATGTTTATTGGCACATGAAAAAAGTAGTTAAATCTTTGACTTTTTCTTTACTGGGTTGTAGGAATTCTTTATATATTTTAATACTGATCCTTTGTCAGACATATATGTTGTACAGATATCTTCTCCCAGTCTAGAGCTTGTCAGTGCATTTTTTTTCTTTTAAAGATTTTATTTATTTGACAGAGAGACAGGGAACACAAGGGGAGCAGGAAAGGGAGAAGCAGGCTACCCGCAGAGCAGGGTGCTCGATGCGGGGGATGTGGGGATTGATCTCAGGACCCCAGGATCATGACCTGAGCCAGAGGGCAGACACCTAACAACTGAGCCACCCAGGTGCCCCATTGCCTATGCATTTTCTTAGTTGTCTCTTTGACAAGCAGGTTTTTTATGTTGATGAAGCTTATTATTACTTTCCCTTTACGGCTTATGTTTTCTCTGCTCTAAGAAACTTCTGCTTACCCCCAAGTCATGCTGTTATGTTTTCTCTTGTGTTCTCATCTAGAAACTTTATAATTTTAACTTTTGTGTTTACATCCATGGTTCATCTTAAATTGACTTTTGTACCTGGAATGAGGTGGGGGTTCAGTGTTCACTTTTTTTCTTCCCATCTGTTTATCCAGGCTTTCAGTGTCGTTCCTTGTGAAGACTGTTTTCCTTGTTGGATTACTTAGGTGCCTTTGCAGTGATTGTATAAGTGTGAGTCTCTACTGTGCCATTGTTATTTTTAATTATCTTTATGCCATACTGTCTTGAGTATTGTAGCTTTGGAGTGAATATTGAAGATTGGTAGTACATATGCTCCAACTGTGGCCCTTTCCTAGATTGCTTTATATTTGCATTTCCATGTATATTTTAGAATCAGCTTGCCAGTTTCTACAAAAACATCTGATTGGAATTGTACTGAATCGATAGCTCAACTTAGAAGATGACATAACAATATTGAATCTTTTAATCCATAAACATGGCCTGTTTCTGTCTTTAATTTCTCTCAGCGGTATTTTTACTTTTCAGTTTAAAGGTCTTACATGTCTTTTGTTACATTTATTCCTAGGTTTTTTTTTTTTTTTACATTGCTATAAACAGAATTGGTTGTTTATTTTATTGTATTTGCCAGTTGTTTGCTATATAAATATATACACACCCACAATTGATTTTTTTTGTATGTTGACACTGTATCCTGTGACCTTGTTAATTTCAGTTATTAGCTGTTAGAGTACTTTATTAGATACTCTAGGTAATGTAAACAATCTTGTCCTCTGCATATAGACAGTTTTACTTCTTCCTTTTGAATTTTTATGCCTTCCATTTCTGTTTCCTTCCTCATTGCATTGGGTGGACCTCCAGTGCCATGTAGAATGTTGAACACAAGCGGTGAGAGCGAGTATCTCTGTCTTATTCTCAATGTCTTACTATAAAGTATAATAAGAACTGTAGTTTTTTTTAGAGATGCCCTTAAAGTGGGGAAGTTTCCTTGTATTCCTAGTTAACTGAGAGTTTTTATCATGGATGGGTGTTGAATTTTGCTGCTTATTCTGCATCTATCACTATGAACATCTGGCTTTCTCTTATATTCTTTTAAAATGGTAAATTATAATCAGTTGATTTTAGATGTTCTACCAACCCACTTGGTAATGATATTTTATCCTTTTTACATATTACTGGACTTTGGTGGATATTTAGTATAGAATTTTTGTCAGTGTTCATGAGTGATATTAGGTTATGTGTATTGTTATAGCTTCAGTATTGTTATTGGTGTTATTTTTCTTCTCGATGTTTGAAGTTTCTGCCTTTCACATTTAAATATTTAATCCACCTGGAATTTTTTTTTTATGGATATAATACAGTTGGGTTCCAGTTTCATTTGTTTTTTTCCTCCATTTGGAAATCCAGTTGCCCCTAACATGTTTTGAATATCCATTCTTCCCTCTAGGGCTTTGCAGTGCTGACTTTGTCATACATCAAGTTTACCTATATCTTCAGGTCTTATTTCTGGCTTTTCATTCTGTTCTATTAGCTAATTTGCATATCCTTATACTAATATTTTGTTGCACTGTTAAGGATAGTTTTAATATCTGTCAGTAATTTCCTCACCGTCTTTTCTTCAAAAATGTCTTGCTTTTCTTGGTTCCCCACCCTTCCAAATAAATTTTAGACTTGTATTACAAAGTTTCGTCAAAACCATGTTGAGATTTTTATTAGACTTTGATCTAATATATGGATAGGTTCTGTGGTGAATTGACATCTCTATGTTAACAAGTCTTTACAACTTTGAACATGTCAATTTATTTAGGTCTTACTTTCATATCTTTAAAAATATCTTCCATAATGGTCCTGTGCATCTTTGGATCATTTATTCCCTAAGAAGTTATTTTGTTGTGGGATTATAAAAGGTGCGTATCTTTAATTTTCTGTTGTGTTGTTTGACAGTTCAGTTATTAAAGTATTGATCTTTTGCCCATGTATATAATTAATTCTAGTATATATGTTCTTTTGTGTTTCAGATACAAAATCATGTAACTTATTAATGACTATTTTATCTTTTTTCCCTTTTCTTTATAACCTTTATTTCCTCTTCTTGTCAATTGTGCTGCTCCACATCTCCAGTGCAGTGTTGAGTAGAATTAAAGATAGTGATTTTTTTTATTGTGTCTGCTTCTAAAGAGTATTTTAACATTCCTCCAATAAGATAGATCTCAATTAGTTATTTATTAGATTAAAGAGGTTCTTTTGTGTTTCTAATTTGCTTTTACTTATTTACTTGCCACAAATGAATGTGTCTAATTGTTGCTCTTAAATGAATTCACTATCTATCTTCCTGTTTTGTCTTTGGAGTTGTACAATTTCACAGTATTTTGTCTCTGATACAGATTTATTTATCTTGCTTGGGATTTCTGGATCAGCAATTTTGGACTGTTATTAGCCATTATTTCTTTGTTGCCTCTACTTAATTTTTTTTAAAAGATTTTATTTATTTATTTATTTGTGAGAGAGAGGGCACAAGCAGGGGGAGCAGCAGGCAGAGGGAGAAGCAGGCTCCTCACTGAGCAGGGGGCTCCACACAGGACTCAATCCCAGGACACTGGGATCGTGACCTGAGCCGAAGTCAGACACTTAACCATCTGAGCCACCCAGGCATCTCAAGATTTTATTTACTTGACAGAGATAGAGCACAAGCAGGGGGAGTGGCAGGCAGAGGGAGAGGGAAGCAGACTCCCCACTCCCAGGAGCCCCACGCAGGGCTATCCCAGGACCCTGCGATCATGACCTGAAGTGAAAGCAGACACTTAACTGACTGAGCCACTCGGGCACCCCTCCATTCTTTTCATTACATTCTTTTAGAAATCTGATAAGAATTATTAGACATTTTCACTCTCTTTTATGTTGCTTATCTTTTTCCAGTTGGAAGAAAGGTGGTATGGCTGTAGATGATCTTCTTTTTCCTAAGTTTTTTTTTTTTTTTTCTCATTGTCTATTTAGACCACAGTATAGATAATGTATCTGGGTTTATTCTTCAGTTCACTAATATTACCTTTACATGTGTCTAATCTTTTCATTTTGTGAAGTTCCATTTAATTCTTTTATAGATCTGCTTGGTTTTTTATAGTCTTTTTTATTTTCTCTTCATTTTCAATCTTTATTTTTTAAACATATTGAATAGTTTTTTTATTTTCCAGTTCTCATTATTTTAGTTGTCTATAAAGCTGTATTTGTAGGAAATTTTTGAAGCCTTGGTTAAATTTTGAGTTCCTCTTCATTAGATCTGTATTTCACTTATGCTGCTGTCCCCTAGAGGTACTGATAATGATGCTGTTCTGTAGATTATCTGTTTGCCATTTTATCAGACCATAGTAGGTAAATTTGGGTTACAAATCTATGTGAGAGCATACTTTTAATTAGAAATTGTCGGTGGAGATATTTGTTTCCACCCTGCAGTAGCATTAAGAATAGAACATTTCTGCTGGCAGAGTTTATGCAAATTTTTAAATTTTTACACTAAAGATGTAGCCGTGAAGCACCTAAATTTAGGTTGTAGTATACTTAGGAGGTTTTTAGGCTTTACCTCCTTTCACTTCTGCCTTGTATCTCCATCATTTGGGAATTCACAGTGCCCATAGTCCGGCAAAGAGCTGCAGGGTAAAAGCTAGCTTTATTGCTAATTTGCCGTTCGGAGTTCAGTTTCCATTTCATCTTCTCCCTGAAGTGTTTACTTTTTGCTGGATGAGCAGTATGTTTTTCAAAGTATCTAATCTTCCAGTATGCCAGAATGGAAGATCTAATG
>NW_019154097.1:28998785-29066635 GCF_002288905.1 Enhydra lutris kenyoni | reverse complement strand
ACACACACACACACACACACACACACACACACACACACACACACACACAAACTCTCTCTCTCTCTCTCTCTCTCTCTCTTACCAATTTTAAGTGTACAGTTTAGTAAATTTGACAAATGTATACAGATGGGTAACTACTACTATAGTCAAGATACACAACATTTCTGTTACCCCAAAAAGTTCCTTGCTCCTCTTCTCAGTCACCCTTTGCAGCCTTGGCCCTAGGCAACTACAGATCTGTTTTCCTTCACTAGGGTTTGCCTTGTCTTTCCTAGGATTTCACATGAATGGGATCATCTTTATGGACTCCCATGCCTGTCTTCTTTTTCTCAGCGTAACTTCTTTAGTGATTTGTCCGTATTGTTCTGTATATGAATAGTTTATTCCTTTTTTATGGCTGAGTAGTATTCTGGTGTATGGATGTATCCCACTTTATTCCCTTGTTGGTGGACATCTGGGTTATTCCTAGGTTTTGGTTATGGTAAATAAAACTGATATGAACATTCATGTTTAAACTTTTGTATGGACCTATGGTTGCTGGGTCTTATGGTTTAATAACTTTATAGGAAACTGCTGAGTTTTTCAACAATATACGATGCACTCGCTCCTCGTCTTCACCAACTGTTGGTAGTGTCTTTTTCATTTTAGTCTTTCCCTTAAAATCATGGTACTGTCTCATTGTGGTTTTAACTTGCATTTTCCTAATGACGTAAAATGTGGAAAATCTTTTCATGCGCTTATTTATTAGAAGATACTGTATTATATATCTCCTTTGGTGAAATGTCTGTTCAAATCTATTGACCATGTAGTAATTGAGTTCTTTGACTTATTGCTAAAATGTAGGGGTTCTTTACATATTTCAGATACAAATCTTTTATTAGCTATGTGCTTTGCAAATATTTTCTCCCCGTCTGAGGCTTTCCTTTTCATTTTCTTTTTTTTTTTTTTTTTTTTTTTTAAGATTTTATTTATTTGACAGAGAGAGATCACAAGTAGGCAGAGAGTCAGGCAGAGAGAGAGAGCAGGGGAAGGAGGCTCCCTGCTGAGCAGAGAGCCTGATGCGGGGCTTGATCCCAGGACCCTGAGACCATGACCTGAGCTGAAGGCAGAGGCTTAACCCACTGAGGCACCCAGGCACCCCTCCTTTTCATTTTCTTAACAGTGTCTTTGCATATCATAAAGTTTTAACTTCAAAGTACAGTTTTTCCAATTTTTTTCTTTAATGGTTCCTATTTTTTGTGTTTTATGAAATCTTTGCAGAACCCTAGAGCCCAAAGATTTTTCTCCTGTATTATAGACATTTCACAGGTTTTTCTTCTATATTTAGAGATCCATTTCTATTACTTTTGTATATGATATGAGGTAAGGAAATTGATATTAAGGTGATAAATTGAAATTAATAAGGAATTTGTTTATAATAGCATTAAAATATTAAATACCCCTAAAATTACTGTTCTATGTCAACTGTACTTCATTTTAATAAAATGAAATGCCTAGGTATAAATTGATCAAATACTTAGGTGTAATTGATCTTTGCATTACCAAGATGTAAAACATTTCTGAGAAATATTAAAAGATCTAAGTGAGGGGTGCCTGGGTGGCTCAGTGGGTTAAGCCTCTGCCTTCGGCTCAGGTCATGATCTCAGGGTCCTGGGATCAAGCCCCGCATTGGGCTCTCTGCTCAGCAGGGAGCCTGCTTCCCCCTCTCTCTGCCTGCTTCTCTGCCTACTTGTGATTTCTCTTTCTCTGTCAAATAAAATAAAATAAAATAAAATAAAATAAAATAAAATGAAGATCTAAGCGAGATACGCCATGCTCATGGATTCAAGAACTCAGTGATATAAGGATGTTGTGGTGGTTAATTGTACGTGTCCGTTAGCTACTCTGTGGTGCCCAGTTGGGTCAAACATTAGGTGGTGCTGGGCCGCCTGGGTGGCTCAGTCGTTAAGTATCTGCCTTGGGCTCAGAGCATGATCCCAGGACCCTGGGATTATGGGATGGAGCCTGCATCAGGCTCCCTGCTCGTGGGGAGACCTGCTTCTCCCACTCCCACTCCCCCTGCTTGTGTTTCTTCTCTCACTGTGTCTCTCTCTGTCAAATAAATAAATGAAATCTTTAACAAAACAAACAAACAAACAAACATTAGGTGGTGCTGTGATTAATATTTATAATCCATTCACTTGAAATAAAGGAGATAACCTCCAGTGTATGGTTGGTCTTCATCCAGTTAAAGTCCTTAAGAACAAAAGCTGAGCTTTCTATGAAAAAGAATTTTGCCTCAGAACGATACATAGAAATCCTCTCTGAGCTTACAGCCTGCTGGCCTACCCTACACATTTTGGACTCAAGAATGCAATATCACCTCTCACCTGAATTTCCAGCCTGTTGCCTGCCCTGTAGATTTTGTACTTGCTCAAACCAATTCCTTAGAATAAATCTCTCCCTCGATGTGTCTGTGTGTACATCCATGTCCCCTACTGGTAGTGTTTTCTCTGGAGTACTATTGCAAAGATGTCAGTTTTCCCAGACTGACCTATAGAGTACAATGCAATACTGCTAGACTTTTTTCTAGAATTCAATAAGATGATTCTAAAATTTGTATGGAGATTTATATGGCAAAGGACTTAGCTAAAATAAGTTTGAAAAAGAAGAATAGGGCACCTGGATGGTTCAGTACGTTAAGTGTCTGCCTTCAGCTCAGGTCATGATCCTGGGGTCCTGGGATCGAGCCCCGCATTGGGCTCCCTGCCCATTGGGAAGCCTGCTTTTCCCTCTCCTTCTGCTGCTCCCTCCACTCATGCTTGTTCTATCTCTCTCTTGTAAAAATAATTAAATAAAAATACTTTAAAAAAAAAAAAGAAAAAAGAATAAAGTTGGAGGAACCACATTACCTGCTTTTGGGTCTTAATACAAAGCTATAGTAATCAAAACATTGTGGTAGTGGCATAAAGATGGGCGTGTGGATCAGTGAAACAATCAATCAAATTTTTTTGTTTTTTGTTTTTCGAGAATGGTGCCGGGGTTATTCGTGGTGGGGGAGGGGAATGGATAGTCTATTAAAAAAAAAATGTTGATGGAACAATTGGATATCCACAGAGGAAAAAAAATGTGAAACTGACTTTTGAATGAATATACTTTTTTCAACATAGAAGAAAAAAATAAACACCATCCCAAACCAGAAATTGTGGTGTATGTCCATTATTCCTTTTCTAATGCTATATGTAATATACATGTAGTGATATGCACACATTTTACAGTTTACATATTTGAGATCAAGTACCTTTTTTAACTGAATTGTTATCTTTTTACATATTTTTATAACATTAAAATGTCCTTCAGAGAGCCACATAATGCTAAATCATGGTGTTCCATACCTTTCCTAATGTCCCTTTACTGTTGGAATTAGTAATAGTAGCTGCCATTTATTGGTTACTTTCTACCTAGGGACTGTTAAGCATGTTCTGTGAATTATATTACTGGATCCTTAACAACAACTTTGAGATATTTAGCACATTTTAAAGAAAAGGAAACCAAGGGTTAAGGAACTTGCCTATCTCTAATGTGTGAAGCTTGGGTTTATAATCAAATGTCTTTTATTTTAGTCCCTGAGAAAAATAGACTGCCAATTTTTTTTAGCCTCTTTACAATTTTTTGCTATCCTAAGAAGCTCTGAGCTGGATATATATTTGTGTATAAATCGTTGTCTACATTTCAGACATCTGAACTTCTTTCCTTCTGCTACTCCTTCATATATTTTATCCACCCTCATCTAATGGGATATTTTCGGAGCCAGCATGGTTGTCCAGCGTAGCACGTAGGGCAGAGCAGTATATGAACCGTAGAGCTGCTCTCTTGGTTCATGAAGCAGTAGCCAGGACAGGCATTTCTGTAGGAATCTAAGTCTGCGGAGGAACGATTCTAAGGGAGTTCTGTGGAGCTGACCCTTCAGTGATGACTCATCCTTGTCCCCTAGGACATTGAGTCCCTCTTTTCTTTATTATGAAGTTTTTAATTTTAATTCCAGTATAGTTAACATACAGTGTTCCATTGGTTTCAGGTGTGCAACATAGTGACTCAGCAGTACTACTCTTCCATTACTCAGTGCTGATCATGATACGTGTACCATTGAGTCCCACTTTTAAAATGGAATTATGTAATGTTGGTCAGGTCATTTAACTCTTCTCTGCCTTGTTTTCTTCATCTAGAGAGAAGGTCACTAAGTTAGAGCTGGATGGCCAAGTGAAATGTCTTAAGGAGGCAGAGTATTTCCCAGTGAGCAGAATCTTATCTATTCATGATTTGGAAGAGACTGGGGAGGTAACATGGTGTTATGGCTTTGGTTCCAGAGAGACCTGGGTTCAAATTAGCTCTAACATTTATCGGGTGATCTCACACACATTTCCTGAGTCTTTTTGAGCCCCACTTTTCTAATTTCTCAGAATGTAGAAAACACACACACTGATCTTTAAACAAAGGGATCTCAAGAGTCCTTGGTTTGTTTTCCACTATGCACACTGCCATCCCTCTCACCCTCGACCCCACAATTAGGATACAAGAAGCAGGGTAATCCACACACTTTCGTGTGACCCAAATCTTCCTTCCTCCGAGGAGTTCCTCAGTTCAGCCTCTTCTGTAATGACATGGTAACAGGAGAGTTAAATCTTCTTGGTCCTTGACTTCTGTTACCTGCAGTTCTGCCTAGCCTATGCATTCTCTTAACCTGTTGTTTGAGAGCACAGATGACCTGAGTGAGATCTGAGGCCACGTCTAAGTTTGTGGAAAAATTGTTTTTAAGCAGCCTAAAGATTGTGTTTACATTTAGAATATCCTTTCCTTTCCATTTCCAAGTTTAAGGCTTAAGTACACTCGGTTTTAGGGGAAGAAAAAGATAAGACAGCTCTAACAGTCTCTCCGTTATACCTTGTGTCAGTCTATAACTGCTTCCAGTGTTCCTGGTTTTTGCTCTGAGGCTCCAAGAATCCTGGAAACCCACCGCAGAAGAGGAGGAGGAGGAGGAGGAGACTGATAAAAGTCGAAGAAAGCTAGCAAGTGGGTAGAATAGTGCCCATTCACTGGTACTCACCTCCGCTGATGGGCAGATGTACCTTTAAATTTTCTGTCTGTATTGATAGAGGCATAGTGATTTTTTGCTTAGAGAAACCTTTGTTAAAAATGATTTTTTTTTAAAATTAACATATAATGTATCATTTGCCCCAGGAGTGCAGGTCTGTGAATCATCAGTCTTACACAATTCAGAGCACTCACCAGTGTCCATCACCCAGCCACACTATCCCTCCTCCCCACCCCCCAGGGACCCTCAACCCTCCCTCCCTCCCTCCCTCCCTCCGTTTGTTTCTGAGATTAAGAGTCTCTTATGGTTTGTCTCCCTCCCGATCCCATCTTGTTTCAAAAAATGATTGTTTTTAAGTGTAAAAAAAAAAAGAGTATGGAACCTAGGTGGAGGCAAAATAAATATACATGTGTGCGTCTTTATAAATATGCCTGTTTTTTCCCTTTTCTTAAAATGGCAAGAAGGATATCTGGGGAGCAGAATGTACTCTACAAGCAGATCTTCACCTTGTTGGAATTTGGGGGTTCCTCCTAATGCAAAAGGCATGCCTCTTTCATTGTTTGTGTAGCTCAGATTTAAATTTAACAGGCACTAGTTGTGGTAGGTATTTGGTAAGTTGTGACTGTTACATAGCATCTTTAAGGGCATTGGGAGTGAGCCACAAAGGGTCCTGGTGAGCTTGGTGTTTTTTATTTCTTGTTTTCGTATGCCTTAAGTAACCTTAAGAGGACATGATAGGGGTAAAATAGCCATCATAATTTAGAAAGGAATGTGCTCGATCTCTGTCTCTTCTCTGTCTAATGAGTTCATGTAAAAAAATATATCAAAAGAAATACTCCTAGCAGAATCCTCACATTTCAAAGGCGAGTCTATTTATTATAAGAACCGCTGATTCGTTAGGAATGCTTCCTAATCGAACAGCAACAGCTGCTTCTGCTTAGGATAAACTCTCTCTCTTTTGTGCCCTGTTTCTTCAAGGGGATGTGAAATTTTGGTTGATGATTCTTCTCCTGCTTTAGCTTTTTCTCTCCCTTCCTCACTCTTTCCTCTGTTAGGATGCTTTATCCTTTTCAGTGCTCACACGATTCAAACAACCCACCGCACTCACCCCCCATCTTTAGAAATGACTTTCGTTAAGATTACAAATGCTAACAAAACTCTTCTGATAATGTGTTTTGTTTGCATTCACAGTGGCAGTGGAGTGTATTGTGCAGCAGTAAAGAAAAAAGTTGAGACACGTTGTAGTCATGTATTCTAAGTGCAATAATTTAAAATACAGGGAGCATTTGAGAAACTGCCATTGTCCATTAAATGAAACCACTGTATTAACGTATCATAGCATGCTGTTCTAATCACTTTTCTCCAAATACCAGCTTTTGAAAGAAACATGGCTGTATTTTTTATACAAAATCTGAAATCGTGTAATTGAATGGCTTGGCAGAATAGGTAAATGAATGTAGCAACATGCATTCAAATATATCTCTTTGGTTTGTAATGAGCTGATTGAAGTTCACAGTTGTAAGACTTGCCATTTTATTTCCTGATTTTACATTCTGGACCCAGACAAAGGTGCCAGTTTTTTGTATTGATAGAAAAAGGAAGAAGAAGAAAATTGTTCCTAAGACTCAAGTAAGCTCTTTTTGGGGATCACTATTGGATTCTGTGCTCTAGTAGCTTTTACTCAACTGTCCTTTTATTAAATAAGGAATCTTCTAATGTCACCATTTCTGTTTAATTTTAGAATTATTAACAACCCCTCTTAGGGCTTAAAGAAATTCTGTCACATCTGACGGGTGTGCGTGCTCATTTGAGAGAGGTAATTGGTGCCCGTGCGTACTTCTCTCATAGTGCTTATCTTAGTAATTACACTTGTTGATTTATGCGTCTGATTCCCCCTCTGGATACTGAGTTCCTTAAAGTTGTAGACGGTGCCCGGTTCACCTGTTAGCCCCAGGACCCAGCAAAGAGCCTCCTCCTCAGTAAATGTTTGATGACCAAATAAACCAAAGAACACTAGAGCCAAATGGGCGTCAGAGTAGATACCAAAATACACAGTAGGTAGAAAGATCATGCAGTTTGGAGCTGAACGGACATTATTTTACATCCTGGTTGGTAAGGGACTATGGGAATTCCATGTGGAATCCAATTAAAATTTTGATGTTTCAGGACAATTTCAAGTATTGAAGACCACAACTGCTATACATTCTCTCTGACAAGAGAATCCTTTTTTTTTTTTTTTTTTTTTGCACCCTGCTTGTTAGGAGGTACAGCAGAAAAAGAGAGTAATACTGAGGGATTGCAGAGCCATTCATGGGACAGAGATGTGTACTTCTGGGTTTGTCCATCTCTCCTCTGGGCTGTGCAAATGCATGGCTTTGCATCAGTTTCTTCCACTGTTTCGACTACTGTTTCTGCTACAAAATAAGAGGGTTAAACAGTTGAGAGCAGCTGGCTGCTTGTACACCTCCTTTGGCTCACCTGGGTGGGCCAGGTGATGGAGAATTTGGGTTCTGCTTTTTCTAGTCATGGGGCAACCTCTTGGCCACCGCCCACAGTATTATGGTCAAACCTCTGGGCATAGCTTCTTAACTAGGAGAAAGCATGCAATAATGCAGAGGTATAATCCACTACAACCCTAGTGTAGACAGCCTGGTTTAGTTCATTCACCTGTGAGGTGCATCTCACGTACTCTGTTAGTATTAAATTACACAGCTAATGAAGTATGTCAATGATATGCTGTTTTAGTATGTTAGGTGGACTGAAGGTATTCCTTCAATATCCCCTCCCTTGGGACAAAGTGACAGAGTGACAGCTTCACATAGTGTGGTAGGACCTAGGATATACATTAATAGACACCCCATAAGGGGTGAGGGGGATGACTTAGATGCGGCACAAGGGAGCGTTTGGGGGTCCTGGAAATGTTACATATATTGATTATGGTGGTGGTCACACAGCTGTGTGCAATTTCACAACTCCTCTAATGGGTTTTATTGTGTGTACACTGTATATACACCATGATTCAGAGTTGATTGATCAAGACAGAACCATGAGCTCTGGAACCAGATCCTACTTAATCCCATTGCCCTTCACTAGCTTGGTGATCGCTGCACATCTTTGAACCTCCGTTTCCTCATCTGTCTATTGTAGCTGAAGATAACCCATGTCATGTAGCTGAGGTGAGGAGAGAGAATGGCCTTGAACTGCTTGGTCCGATGCCTGACACGGCTGAGGTGTACAAGATAGTTTCATTCCCATCCCATTAATGGCTCAGTGTGCTGAACTGGCCTTTAGCTGAAGCTGCTCTATTTTAGACCCATAGAAGTTAAATTCAGACATTTGTGAAAGGTAAAGATGTTAGCGTCCATATGTTTGCTTAATGATAGCTCTTAAGAGTCTTATTACTACTGTTGCTATCTTTTTTATCACTCTAGCATATTAAGTCTTCTAGGGTTAGATCTTATTTAATTAGTTAGGAACAATATGGGAAAGAACAAGGTGCTCTTTGCAGTGTTATTTTGAAAAGAGTCATTCATTGAAGAATGATCAGAAAAAAAATACTGGTGATACATTTATGATTCCTATTTTTTATTTCCTTTGTTTTCATTCTGTCCTTGAAATGAAATCTTTTTCTTGTGTCAAGTGGGGAAATATTAATAAGATCCGCATTGACCCTAGTCCACGCTTCTGTGACAAGTACAGTCTTAAAAGTAACTGTAAAGGGTATACATATGCTTGTGGCTCTTAGCATTTTAAAGGCATTTAAAACAATCCAGAATATGGTGTAGAACCACTCTGTCGCCTGAGAGATCAAGTAGACCTTTCTAACAATTGTGACAGCGGATACCTATTTTTGAGTACTTGCTACAATCTGTGAACTGTAGTGGGCACTAGGTATTATTTGCATTAAACAGTTATTTAATTGATTAATTTGTTCCATGCCATGGCCTTGATGGGTCGATAGGAAGTGGTATCCTTTTGCAGAGAAAGTAGGCTTGGAGAGGTAAACAATAGCTCAGAGGGTCCCTTTGGTAAGATGGGGTGGATCACATCTGTTGCTCCTGGCTGTCCAGCTCAACCTTCTCTCCCACCATGTCATACACCGATGCTGCTTCGGAAGGGAGCTCACCTTCAGGCCATCCTTTGCCTACCAGGAACCCATTTTTAAGCTCTTCTTCTAGAGTCAAAAATCCCTTTTTTATTGCATTCAGTAATTTAATTAAAAGGGCACTAACAAAAGCCTTCACTTTTAGAATCTCCTTCCTTGAGGACTTAGGCCAACTACATGGGTCTGAAGACCTTTGAATTTATCTGTTTCCCTCTTCCTCTTCCAATTCATCTTCCACTCTGTTGAAGGGAGTGATATTCTAAAAAGGTAAGTCTGATTAAATCCCTCCTCAGCTTAAAACTCTGCATTCAGGAGAGGAGCTAAACTCCCTAGTCTTGCACATAAAACTCACAAGCTGGTCACTTTGGACTTCTCTAGTATCATCTTCTGCCAGAATTTCCCTTCCCCAGCCCCCTCTCCTCAAAATATTACATAGAGAAACATCTTGCCCCACCTTTAGGTGGGATCCAACCATCTCAAGCCATTTATTATTCCTTGTCTCTCTGTCTCTGGAAAATTTTGTTCTCTCCAGATGGAAGCACTCCTTGATTTGATCTGACTTTTCTTCCTCATTTAGCTGACACCCTGGTCTAGTCAAGATGCCCTCTCCTTCCATGTTCCTATAGTGCTTAGTGCCTCTTCCCCCACCCCCCATCACAGCATCCTCACGTTGCCTTATGAAGAGCTGTTTACATGTCCGTCTTCCCCCAAGAGATCTGGGTTCCTTGAGGACAAGCATCACAATATTCTTGTATTTATCCTGGCTATCTGGCACAGGACTGGCATGTACTGATGCTTACTAAATGTTTACAGAAATGACCCAGGCTTAAATATTTGGCCTCAAAAACCTAACAGGGAAAAATAGATTCAGACCCCTTTTCTTTCCCCTCTCAACTTATGATGGCCTTAGATAAGTAAGGGTGTCTCACTTTCTGAGGCCCACTAGAGTTTATTGAGGCTGACTGTTTCCACATTAAGGAAGGTCACTGAAAACCTTATTAGCCAATCACCTTGCCCTTGAACTGAGATCCATGATAAGCATGGTGCAGCGGAAAGAGCATGAGACTCTGGTGTGACCAGGTTATCAAAGACTGCTACCTTCCATCTCATCCAGAGAGCCTGCTGGGGAACTGGGTCATCACAATTATTAAGCACACTTAAGGAAACGAGCAGGTAGGCTTTTGATTCCATTCTCCCTGATCATGAATCCTCCCAGCTACCAAGCAAGGTGACTTGGAAGTTGGTAGGCAGGGAAGAATTACACACGTGGCTATTTTTTAATTTAAAAATTAATAAAAGTACATGTATTGATTGTAGAAAGTTTGGAGAATATAGGAAAACACAAAAATGAAAGGTTATTTGTACATATTACAGAGCTTGCTTTATTTTTTTTTTTAAACATTTATTTGTTTGAGAGAGAGTGTGTTTGTGCATGTGGGGGGTGCAGGAAAGAGCAGAAAGAGAGTGAGAGAATCTGAAGCAGACTTCACACTGAGCGAGAAGCCCGACCTGGGGCTTCATCTCACAACCCTGAGATCATGGCCTGAGCCAAAATCAAGAGTTGGACACTTAACCGACTGAGACCCAGGCACCCCTAGAACCCGCCCCCCCTTTTTAAAAAATTTTGTTATTTGAGAGAGAGGGACAGAGAGCGTGAGCATGAGTGGGGGGAGGGGCAGAGGGAGAAGCAGACTCCGCACTGAGCGTGGAGGCCCAACTCAGGGCTTGATCCCAGGACCCCCAAATCATGACCTGAAGTGAAGTCAGAAACTTAACTGACTGAACAACCAGGCCCCCTCCCCAGAACCTGCCTTTATATCTAAATACATTGTAAGTATTTTTCTATGTTAAAATATTGTTCCATAGTCTGGTTTTAATGAGTATATAATACTCCATCATTCTGGTAGCTCATAATTTATTGTGAACTATTGTACATTTAGCTTGCTTCCAAGTATTTGCACTTAATTAATAACACAGAGTACTTAAGAACAACTTCCTCTAATTTTTAAGACGCTTCATGCTCGGTACATAAGCCATAGGAAATGCAGAAAAGAATGTAAAAGGAAGCAAAGTTTATTTACAAATCCCATAACCTAGAAATAACAACTGTTAATTTTTTATCTTCTAGCCTTCCTGTATGATTGCCTATGATACATTGCTGTGATTATTGCCTCTTTTCAATCTCTGTCATTTCATGGACATTTTCCTATCATTAAAAATATTTTAAAACCTAATTTTCTTATTTCCTGGAGTTAACATAATTAATTTAATCATTCTCTTAGTACATGTTTAGGTGTGTGTATATATGTATTGCTATTATACATAATAAATAACTACCATTTAAAATATATTCCCCTCAAAATAGTCACAACATTTAATGCTGGTGAAAAAGTAGTAAAAATAATTCATGTGTATGTTTTCTGACCTTCATTTTAATGTTCTGCTTTTAGTCGTTAAACTCATTGGAAGACAGCTTTCCTGCTGTCTTTCATACTATGTGAATTTAAGAATTTATATTGGAGAAACCTATTTCTGCTCCAGGTTTGCTGTTTGAATCTCCTTTCTCTAAAGATTAGTTTGTAGGGAGGCACCCGAGTGGCTCAGTGGGTTAAGCTTCTGCCTTTGGCTCAGGTCATGATCTCAGGGTCCTGGGATTGAGCCCTGCATCTGGCTCTCTGCTCAGCGGGGAGCCTGCTTCCTGCCCCCCACCCCGCCTGCTGCTCTGCCTACTTGTGATATCTGTCAAATATCAAAATCAAATATCAAAATCAAATATCAAAATCAAATATCTGTCAAATATCAAAAATGAATAAAAATAAAATCTTAAAAAAAAAAGATGGTTTTCAGGGTTTCTTTTGAGGGAGACACACAGGTGGTAGTGTCACTGGGAATATAAGGTTTACGGCTTAATTTATCAAATACTTCATCTTCCTCTAAGCTACTATAATTTGAGGGAGTTTAATAACACCAGTTCTGGGCTTTTGTAACATCATGGGCTGCTTTTTTAGGTTTATAATAAAGCGGTAAGTTGTAAGGACCAATATTATTTAAAAAATAAGGAGTGACTGAGAGGTCTAGGGGTTTGGTTTGGTTTTAAATCAGGGTAACAGAACAGAGAGTGACTAATGGCGTGTTGTTTCAACTGATCTCCCTGTTGGTGGCTCCCCAGCTCCTCATTGCTCAGGACCGGGCCCGCCCTTCCTATGGAAGGGCCCGCTTGAGGAAACAGTTTCCTCCCATGGTGGTGTTCCCTGGTTATGGTACAGAGGGAATGCAGACCTCACCTCCTCTCCAGAGGCCCAGCTGCTACTGCTCATATTTTTCAAGTTGTGTTTTTAGATCATTCCTAATGCCGTAATGCTTTCACCTACCAATTGAAATGAGGGACCTACTTTTGTGGAGGGTGTGCCTTATTTACCTACACCCAGTGCTTGGCTTACGTGAGGCATTGAGCGCATGAATGCTAGCTACAAAACAAATGAGTGTAATGGTTCTGTTTTGACCGTTTGAAAACACTGAATCAGATGTCAAGTGCATGTGCTGTGTAATGGGCACTGCATTGATCCCATGGCCTAAGAGAGTTTTTTTCAGAGAAGAGTCTGTCCGTGTAGCACATCGCACAGACCTGAAGTTAACCCTGCTCTACCTTGTGGCTGTGTGACTCTGAGCAAGTTACTTACCCTGTCTGCGCTTCAGTTTCCTCATTTGTTATCTGGGGCTATGATGGTACCTATTTAATAGAATTATGATGAGGGGTGAATAAGCCAGGGCATGGAGAGTTCCGGACATGTGGTAATTCCACAATGAATGGTGGTCTCTCCTGTTACTATTTTCATGTTCAGTGCGTGACAAGTAGCACAGTGGTAAATGTACTTGGCTCTAGATGGGTCTTGCAGTTGGACGGATTATACTGTCCTGTGTCTCTGTGTGATCAATGTCGTGCAGAGAAATCTGCTTCCCTCACCCTGGACCAGGTGTGCTACAGAATGACATAGCAGTAGAGGTTTTCTCCAGGGTCTGAGAATCTGGTGGGGAAGACAGATGCCTGTGGCAGAATGAAGCAGGAGAAGGGCTGCTAGACTTGGACAAATTCCTGTGTTTCCTTCCCTTGGAAACTTCAGTCTCATTTCCAGGAGCATTTTGGGAGAAGCCTCTTGGTGAGAGAGTTGCTCTGTCACAAAAGGTAACTTGAGAGCAGTTTCCTGTCTGTCCTTATGGCCAGCTCTTAGTAAGGTCCTGCTTTGTACCCCAAGGAGGCTTTGAACATCAGCTGTCTTGAACAATCTCTGGTCTTATCACTTATTTTAATGTTCGTTGCATGGGTCACTCCTGGATGTGGTGCTCTGGGCAATCTCACCCCAGAATGCTTCCCTTCCTTTATTTAACCTCTGACCTGTGAAAACAAGAGTTAATCAAGAGTTCTAAGGTAGCTAAGAGGAAGGGGAAGTGTTTGGTTACAAATTAAATATGAACAAGTCATAAGTCATAAATCCCCACCAGCGCTACTAGTTGTGTGTTTCGAGTTGCATATGGTACAGGGTGTTTGGGTTATAAATTCAAGTTCAGGGCCCTGTGATTGCTTGAGGTTAGGTGCTAGGTTAGTTTTCTTTTGGTCAAAAAAAATAACCTCTTGGCCTTTTAAAACATTACTTTTATTAGACCAGCTACCTTCATATCCTACTTTCTCTCTGTGCGCCTGTCTGTCCTTCTTCCTTTCTTTGCCTGCCTGCCTGCTTGTGGTGATTGGTGTGCTGTTCTGTGAATGGAGACAGAACTGCTTCCCTGAAAGAAGTTAAGCATATGGAAAAAGTTGCCGAGGAAAGGCACTGAAGCATAGAGCGTAAATGGGTTTAAGAGACAGCCAGACACTTTTATAGAGAGATTTGCGATTGAATGATATAGCCTTCGAACAGAGATCTGGGGTAGAAATGAACTTAAATGAGTGCTGTTCGTGGAAAACCGATGCCCTGTCTAATCTAGTATTTCCTTAATTGTCACCCTAAGCATACATTTAAAGCTTTATATTTTAAATTTAAAAAGGCAGCACAGTCTGTTTAAGAATGTACAACACAGGCTGTGATCTTTCTAGATAAGTTCTTAAAAATAGGTAGCCGAAGCGTTAGGTCTTGATAGGAAGCACTGGAAACTTAAAAACCAAAAAACATCAAACATTTAAAATCAAGCCATTAATATCTGTGTTTCTGAATCTAACATATATACTAAGACCTAAAGCAAGAAAGAGCTGACACATGACGAATGTCCCTGGGGACTGGCAAAGTAAGAAAACACGCTGAATGGTTGGGAGGCAGCCAAAGTCAGCTTGCTCCGAACGCTTGGAGCTGACGGACTTTTGGAGGCAAGCTTTCATTTTTCAGGGCATTACGGTGAGAACCGCGAGGTAAGAATTTTAAATCCTAATTTCAGGATGGATCATTACCCTTGATCGTGTTGTGCAACTAGTGACGTGTTGCACAGAGTGAGGAGGCTAGAAATCGTATGGAACCAGTTTTGTGTCTGAGCTGTGTGTGGCCCAGGTACATGACTTTACTTCTCCAAGACTCAGTTTTCTCACCTATAAAATGGGATGATGACTCACCTTCTAGAGTTGTTGTAAAGACTAATATTTCAGAGCACCGGAAACTTGGTAAATGTTTTTTTCCCTTCCTCCATTAGCTTTCACTTGTTAGCTCTAAAATGAGAATAGCATCAAATGGTGTCTCAGTGGGTTCATTAATTTTGTTGTTTACTCCTGAAAGTAGGACAGGATTTCTGGTGCAGCTGTTTCTTCCCCTTGTTGTGTTTTGTTTTTTTTTTCAGCAGAGACCATGTATTTCTCTTTTAGTCTATGAAAGGTTGTGTAAGGTGGGCCTTAGTTAGAACCTCACTAACCCATTATATTATATTACAGTAATAATTTGAACCATAGAATAAGATACTCTGAATGGGGAAAAACTTGCAGGTGTGTGAATACAGGAGTGGGCAGCATCATAAACTCTCTTAGGAAAATGATGAAAGGCCTATGTGCTCGCCCTCTCTGGGCTCAATGGAAAATATCTGAGAATTACACTCAATTGTCAGTGCAGGTGTTATTACTCCAAAGATCTTCTGTTACCAACACTTCACCGGTGATAACAGAAAAGTACGTCTGTGCTTTCCTCCTGAGCAACCTCCCTCAATCACAGTAACGCTGTCATAGAAAAGAAGATGGCAGATCTGCTCTCTAAAAGCAACAATTATTGAATACCCATCAAGAGAGAAAAGAGCCTTGTTACCAAAATCAAATCCAAGTGTGTGTTTGGGTAGATTTATATAAGCACAGATGTTTTATGGGAACTTTTTGGGTTTTTTTTCCTAATGCAAATTAATATTTCTACTCATTCAGTGCATGCAATACATTTTCCTGCATAGATGTAATAGGTTTCACAATGGGATGCTAATTATGGACATAAATCAGAGATTTTTGAGCTTAACTGGCTACCATAATAAATTTACAAGTTGAGATCAGCAGCTGTGAGCCAAGCAGACTGCTCAGATAGAGTGAGACTGACTTTGATCTCCCAAAGGGGTTGGTTTGTTCTCCTATTTTAGGTTCCTCTGACTTTTGATCTTCCTAGCACCAAGAGTGTGATCTTCTCAGGGAAAAACAGTGTTTACTCTGTTCCAGGCACAGTGGTAGGTGCGCTCACATAGGTCACCTTTACAACAGTTGCGTGAGAATAGGTAGCATCTCCCTGTTCCATACAAATGGCTCACACCACAGCTAGGGATAGAACTGATACCCAAACCCAGGTGGGTCTTCTGACTGCACTCGGTGGAAAGTTGATCAACAAAGTGTCATTTTGTTCCTTTTATGCACCTCTATCATAACACAGACGCTGTGTTGCTGACATCGTCTGCCCATGTGTCTGCTTCCCTCATTAGACTGTGTGCTCTCCAAATGCTGGGCCCTTGGTCTCATTCCCCACATACCTCACACAATGCCAGGCATATACTGGATGGGTCTTAATAAGTGTGGAGAAATATGTGGTTTGATGGATGATTGACTGCAACGTTTGCAGAACGAATGATCTAGAAACGTGTGATGTTTGGACTGTAAACGTCACTTCAGTTTTAAGTTCCAGAAAGCATTTATTGACATTTAATGTGGTTAGCTCAGGAGGATGTGGTGCTCCTTTATTATAAGGAGGAATGCTTGCACCTTGGTGCTAAGGCTGTAGTTTGAAACCTGTGGACCACCACACATGGGTGTTTTATTTTGCTTATGGATGGGAGTGCTCATTGGCTGGCTATAATGGAGGAGAAGATAGGTCTTACAGAGGGCAAGGTGGTTGACGTCTAGGGTCTTCTCTACTTCCCACCTCCAGTTAGGAGGGAGAGGGGAAGACATGCTAGGTCTAGGAGTGGAAGAGCTTTTCTCATCAAGAGGTTTGGAAACAAGAATATCTTCCAGAGAGCAGGAGGAAAGGGTAGAGACGGGAGATGAAGGAAAACTTTGGAGCAAACCCTCTGGGGAACTTGGCCTGATGCACACTGATAGAGGATACTTGAAGAATTTTAAACGTTCACCGGTGCTTGAAAAACTAAGATGACAAATGAAAATAATCAGCTGGGTTTTGTGACATTTTTCCATAGAACTTGAAGTAGGAACACGAAAAGTAGATGGTGGTGTTTACTTGTGTTGGAGGGATAGGCAAGGGGCAAGAAGCCTTAACTTTGTGCGTCCTTCATGGTCTGCTTTGACTGCTCATTCGGTTCTCATTATTTGTCACAGACTTCAGCAGTCCATTGGCAGGGATCATTTGCCTACCAAAATGCCCTGCCTTCCAATGAGATTGGTTGGCTGTTACCCCAGTGGCAGTGGACTTAGTAGGAAATACAGGCATGAGTTACAGCTGTCAAGGGAACTTACCGCGTGTCTAACTTATGCCAGGCACACATTAGAGACCAAACAGTCAGCACCCAGCCATGATCCCTGCTCTCATGGAGTTGACACTACTGGAGAAGACAAAAAAAAGAAGCGTGCATTATAAACTATGGCGAGTCTGCATGTAGGCTCAGACCAGAAGGGCCTCACATTCTGGGAGTAAAATGTGTCTATTTAATTGGGGACCAAAATTTTATAGTAAAAATGAGGGGAAACTTTATTTAGGATTTTTAATCTGGGAAAAAAAAATGAAACTCGAAGTTTGGAAATCAGATTTCATCAAAATCTAGTAGCTTTTATTCCAATAATGCATTCTTTCTGGGATAGAATAAATTATGAGACAATTTTTTTTTAGGGGAGCGGTTATGGTTTTTCTGATGTAATAACACTTTATGTTTGACTTTCTCAGCATAATCATAAAAAGAGTAATTAACTGAAAAATATTTGAGGACTTCATCAATTTCCCCCAGGCCTCTCCAAATCCTTTGATATTGAATTCATTTTCTTTTGATGTGACTATTGTGCCACCATCCTTGATAGTTTTGCATTTTCTCTTTGTCCCTTGTTACTCAGTCTGAGGCTGCCAGGTCCTCATTTGTTGGCCACTTTGCTGCACACCTGAGCAGGTGTCCAGCATCTCCAACAAGGGCTTTGTGAAATCCTGAATCCTTTGCCACAGTTGTAGTTTTATTTACATTTTCTTGTAGATGTTTGGCCAACAAGACACTGATGGAGCAGGGAGAGATACTAGGTCAAACCGGAAGGGCTGGGTGGGAACTTACTGGTTTAAGTGGACACATCATTCATGAGTAGTTTCCTCTTGTAATGGCTCGTGCTTTCCTATTCACTCTGGTGACTGCAGGGTGGGAGGAATTCCTGGACAGCTTTCTAAAGATACCTCTGAGCCAGAAGGAGCCTGTCAGAGCTGACAGGGGTGGGAAGAGCAGTCCAGGAGCAGTCCAGGCACCGGACTGGGTGTGTCTGCCTACCTCAGGGACATTAGTGAGGTGGTGGACGTCTTCCAGAAGAGGAAACTGAGTCTTTGCAAGATTGCTTTCCTGAGGTGTCACACAGCTAGAAAGTACCAGAACTGAGATTCACCCATGGTTCTTTGACACAAGTCAATGTTGTCTCCAGCATATACCATGCTGCTCTGCTTTTCTTTCTTCCCTTTTTTTTTTTTTTCTTAATTTTGCGGGGTTTTTGTTTTTTGAAAACTTTAAATACTGAATGCCAGGTAGCCTTCACCAAGGGATGCCTTGTCATCCGATGAATCTCGGCAAAATCTGACAGGAGATGAGAGACGAAAGGATTACCTCTCTTCGAGTACCCAGGATGGAGTTTTAAGAGCTCCTCGGGCAGCGGAAATCGCTGAGAAAAATTGAAAGACCTTATTCTGTGTCATTCTTCTTAGCTTTAAACTCATTCCAGACCTAAGTTAAAAGCAGCTCTACGGTACCCAGGGAGAAACTACTTCGTTATATCTCTAATACAACGGTGTCTGAGTGTTTCCATGTTAAAATGTTGTTATAAAGTACTTTTCTTTTTATTAATTCTAGTAGAACCAGAACTTACCTTGATCTCTTTAAATATTATGGATAGAACTAGATTATCTAAGATTTTTCTCTTTAGGGTGACACAAAGTGGACATGTTCTGTCCAGGCTGAGATCTGCTGGACTGTGCCGAGGGGGAAATAATCACTTTATACCTAGTTCTAAATACTGGTCCTCAGAATAGAACATCTCTTTAACCAGTCCTTCGGTCCCCCGGTGATGACAGAATAAAAGGGGAGGCCCATCAGTTTGGCATATGACAGGCCCCTGGCGTCTGGCTTTTTCGACCCCTACGTGGCCTTCTGTCCTACAGCCCGCGTACCCTTCTCTCTGGCTATTCCAGCTGCACACAGTTCTCAGATCAGGCCCAGCGGGCCAAGCCTGCTAGTCAGTGCTCACGAGATTTCTTTTCTGTCCTTAATGTACTTTATCCCCACCCCTTCCAGCCTTCCTCCCATACACTGAGAACAACCTCTTTGAAGACTCAGCGGATGCTCGACCCTCTCTGTGCATGGACTGTTGACTCCCACCGTTGCAACCAGCCCTTCTCTCTGTTGCATGCCCCTCCCTAGAGCCATGGCTTAAAATTCAAAATTTTCTTTTCCCAGCTCATATTCTTATTCTGTGTACTCAAATTGCTCTACTTATGGTGTTTTTGATGAAATGAAAGACCTTTGAGGTCCTCTTCTCTCCTATTTTATTTCAGTTTTGAAACAATAACAAACATAATAAAAGGGACACCTGAGTGGCTCAGTTGGTTAAGCGTCTGCCTTCAGCTCAGGTCATTATCCCAGGGTCCTGGGATCGAGCCCCCTGTCAGGCTCCCTGTCCAGCGGGGAGTCTGCTTCTCCTTCTCCCTCTGCCCTTCTGCCTGCTCATGCTCTCTCTCTCTCAAATAAATAAAATCTTTAAAGATAGATACATAGAAAACTTGTGGGTATAATACAAATGCCCATTTGGGAGATGTTGCCAAGTAATACCCAGTAACCGCCAAATACTTTAGTGTGTATTTTTTTTTTAAAGGAAATATTCTTGGGGCGCCTGGGTGGCTCAGTGGGTTAAAGCCTCTGCCTTCGGCTCTGGTCATGATCCCAGGGTCCTGGGATCAAGCCCCACATCGGGCTCTCTGCTCAGCAGGGAGCCTGCTTTCCCCTCTTTCTCTCTGCCTGCCTCTCTGCCTGCTTGTGATCTCTCTGTCAAATAAATAAATTAAAAATCTTAAAAAAAAAAAAAAAAGGAAATATTCTTGAGGCACCTGCCTAGCTCCGTAGAGCACGTGACTCTGACTCTTAGTGTAGTGTGTTGAAGCCCCCACGCTGGGCATGGAGCCTACTTAAAGTAAGAAGGGAGAGAGAGAGGGAGGAAGGGAGAGGAAGGAAGGAAGATTGTTTTACATAACTACATGCAATCCTCAAAATCAGAAAGTTACTTTTGACATAATACTTCCGTGTAGTACTTGGACCTCCTATATATAGGGGGGCAAGCTGTAGTGTAGAATCACATGTTGGATTAGTTGTCCTGTCTCTCTTATTGTCTTATTCTGGAATAGATTCTCATCATTTCCTACACTTCTATGAACTTGACATTGGCTATTAATTTGTAGAAAGTCTCTTATCCTCAGGATCGGGTTCTGGGTCTGTGGCTGGAATATGATGGAAGTATTCTGTATTGTTTCTACATATCCTGTCAGTTGGCACACTTTCAGCTTGTTGCGTTACTTAAGGTCGTGTCTCCCAGGCTTCTCCCTTCTTTTTCCCTTTATAATTAAAAAGTGCATTCTGAGTATCCTCATTTTATCCTTGTCAGACTTAAGATTCATTTATTTACATTAGCACAGAATTGTGATTTCCTATTTTATTTATTTTTACATAATCTCTTTCTATCATTATTTGGTTTATGCTCAGATTGTCACAGATTTTTGTCAGCAGGAGCCCTTCCACACTGGCTATTCTGTCCTGTTGGCCTGTCCTAATCTTAGGTGTTGAACCTGCCTTTTTTCTAGCACAACAAGATATTTCCCAGCCCCAGCTCTGGAATCAGACTTTTCTTCAAGGAGCTCTGGTACTTAGAAACCAAGATCTAGACACTAAGTATGCTCATTATAATTGGGGTGTCTCTGCTTCCAGGGTCTCTCAGTGGCTGAAGCCAGAGTATCTATGCATGTATAATGTACATATACACTTCTGTATGCACATACAAACATTTGCATTTCTGTTTCTTTCATTTGTCTCCATGATTTCACACAGTTACCTCTAATTCCAGTACGACACCATAGGTTCATTCCTGTTTTCTCCTGGTTCATATTTGTAACTCTCTTCTCTGATAGTAGTAATTCCATTATATGTTTACGTGCTTGATCAGTCTCGATCAGACTCTTGCTGCTGTAGCGCCTTTCCTCTGTGGCCGGCCTACTCCCTGCACTTGGATCTGACCTCTTAGGCACTGCCTCCTCTCTCTGCCTTCTCAGCTGCTTGGGCTCTGCCTTGCCACCCTTCGTGGAAGCCCTTTACTTACTTAGGCTCTGACATCCCACATGGAACTGCCTTCCAGATGCTCTGGTTTTTTTTGACACCAGTCTAGTCAACCTCTTTCTCCTGACATAGATGCTTTCTTACCCAGCATCAGGCCTTGCCCCTACTTAGACACCACTTCCCGCCCTTTCTTGAGTTCTGACCCTCCAAGCCAGGCCACATTCAATGTTTTTACTCTTCTGATCTTTCTGGAGCCCTGACTTTTCCTCACAAGGAAACCCGTCTCACCCCACTCAGACTCCAAAACTCTGGGGCCTGGTGGCTCCTACAGGGGGATTTCTTCCTCCCTGTGCTTGAACTCTGACATCCTGCTCACAGCTGGTATTCTGTCAAGGGACACTTTCCTCAGCTTGGTCAGTGTCTGCCTCCATTGCTCCCCCTCACACACACACCCCTGTCTTGCTTGGGCTCATCTGATGGCTTTGAACTCAACTATTAGCAAGAGATGTGGGAGAGCTTTTTAAAATTTGTAATGGTTTTCTATCTAAGTACTTACAACACTGGAGTGGGATCCTATCACATGTACACTCGTACAAGGTCACTTACACACATGTGTGTATACACAAAACAGTGGGAATGATTATCCTGACAGTCCATTCAGTGGAGCGAGATTAGAAACGTAAGTCATCTATCCTCAGTCGGACTCAGTTCCTGAGTTCAGCTGGAGGGTAAGCAGCTCAGTAAGCTGACAGATTGGAGCATAGACAGTTTTCATTCAGTATGTGCCCCCGCAAACTCAGGCCAGCTACTTTGTGTCTCTAAAACCACGTCTGCTCTATGTGGGGGGCAACCGAAGGGCCTTTTACAGGTGATTTTTTCCATGGGCCGTTTGACTCTAAGTATTATGTCTCGAGCCTGCCCTGCACATCTTACAAGGGCCTGTGACGGCCCGTAGCAGTGCGGCCGTGTGTGTAGGAATCCACGGATGCTGCCTGAGTTCTTCTCAAGTTTAAGACTCTGTATTGCCTCACACAAAACAAAAACGTTCTCCATTTGACTCTTAGGCCAGGGACTGATGGCAGAGCCTGGGACAGAATTATCCGAGCCACACTTTGGTGAGAGAAGCGTGGATCGTGGCCAGTGCCTGGGAAGCAGGCTTGTCCCACCTTGGCTTTTCCCCCATCAAGGAAGGCTCTGCTGATTGGCCATGGTAATTTTACAACTTGATCCAAATCCCGAGCTAAACCAGGCCGTTGGAAAAGAGTTCAGCTCCCCCTCACACAAACTATTTCGCTGTCCATGTCTCTTTTCCCCACCAGGACCATGGCCTTCCTGAAGGCAGGGACCCTCTGTTGTTTGTCGTTGGGGCCCGAGCCTTGGACTGAGCCCACTGCACGGTGGTGCTCGCATGGAGGAGGCAAGTAGAGCAGGCCCAGAGACGTTTGCGACCCCTGTAGATGTCCAGGGACGAGCAGGGTAATGGAGTGTTTGTTTCCTGTCTCTGGCCCAGGAACTAGTGTTTGCTGCGTGATGACAGACACGCACAGAATGGAGTGGAAGGCTCCCCGGCCTCACCTGCAGCCCCGCAGGCGGGCAGAGCCCTTGTGCCAGCGCTAATGAAGCGGTACAGGAAACGCCACTGGATAAGGTTCAGCTGTGAACCCTGGCCTCCCAACAGGGGAAAAGAGGGATCCTTTGAAGAAGAAGACAGCTGGGTTTTGGTTTCAAGACCTTAACGCTGCCATCCCTGGATATTCATCTGTCAGTGCACAGGGGACAACATGTGGGGAACAGTTGCGTCTGGTCAGGCCACAGGGAGAAAGGAATGGCTGATCTCCAGGGTAACTGCGAAACCTCCCATGGCTGAGGGTTCTGCTTCGTGGAGCCAAAAAGAATCGATTTGGTGAGGGTGAGGCCGCGTGTGAGAAGCTGGGCGCTCTGCCGTGAGCTGGGTGGCCCTACCAGGCCACCTTCCCTCTGCCCCCTGGCTGCGGAGGACACGGGAGGCTTGGGCTTAGGGCCCAAGCTGGTGGGCTAGTTGGACCTCGTGGCAGAAACGACATCCGTGTATCCCACAGTCCCGAATTACCAGAGAATCCGGCCTGCCCCACATCGCCTCATCTAGGATTCCTGAAATGACTTCAGCTTTTCTCTCATTTCCTTCAGGCCGGGATTTCCTTACAAGAAAATATTTTCTCATCTTGCACCCGCTCCCCTTCCCTGTCTCCCCCCACCACCACCCCGCCCCCTTCCTGACTTTGAGTTGCCGGATTTAACTAGTGGTATTTTCTCTTTCGGGTTTTGGGAGGGGGAGGGATTTGTAATCCTTGGTTGAATTTGTTTACTAAGAGTCCTCTAATCTGGGCAAGAGTTTTCGTCTGAGGGGATTTATTGTTCCCACTATAATGGCTTTTAACTCAGCTGAGGTTTATTTAACAGAATAGGAAGGGAGAAACTTATCTCCTCCCTAATCCCTCTTGAATGTTTACATTGCTCTGCCAAAGTAAATGCTGTGGAAAGTGGCAGCAGGCATTTTCTGTGTAATAGTCAATATGCAGCTGCCAGGGCTGATTGAAACATATTAACATAAGTGATAATACTGTCATAGAAGTGAAAAGTTAAGTTGCTTATCAGTATATTTTGATAAGCTACTTAAATTTTACAGTAGCATGTGCTGGCTTCAGACGGACGTTCCTGATGGAGAACTGTGCACTTTATCTGTCCTCTGGATTGCCTCTCACTTCATCTATTACCCTCGGCAGTACAGCTGGGAGTCAGGGCCGGGTGCTGAGCTCCCCCCGCCCGGTGGGATCAGCGCTCCGCTGCCCGTCCAGCTCTCCCAGGAGCGGACCCTGTGAGCGCAGCAGGGCAGATGCGAGCGGGACAGCAGGGGCTTGGTGCGACAGCCTCCTCGCCTGACCACTTGTCACTTTGGAAAAGTTTCTTACTGGAGAAAAAAGCCATTTAAATTAAGTGACAGAACTTCTGGACGGTGGGGGTTGGGGGTGGGAGATAGTTCAACAACAATTCTGTAACCTTAACATGCCTTTGCTCTCAGCCTTTGTTGAGTTGTGTTTGCTCAGTCAACGCTGAGCACCAGTGGTGTGCTGGGCTCCTTGCTTGGCCCCGGGAAGACAGAGTGAAGAAAGATGAGATCCTTCCTTCTCTGTGCACAGTCTGTTAGCAGAACGGACACACCATTGAGTGCCACGTGGTGTGTGGAATGTTATAACGGGAGTATGCATGTGATCAGGGCAGCACAGAGAAGAGGGAATTAGGGCGTGAGGGGCGGGGATGGGGAGCATGCGGGGGACTGTTAGGAGGATGCGTGGAAATCAGCTCGCCTGGACCATGAGGGTCAGAGGGAGAAAAGGGCCGAGTGTATGCACGCTCAGGCAGGCTTGAGGATGCCTGGCGATTCTCGGAAGGAGGCTGCCCTGAGAGGAGAGTGCACGTGGGGAAGTAGAGCCGGCAGCCAGTCAGGGATTGACAATGAAGAGCCTCCACCGCCGTCTTCAGAGTCCACTGGTGATGGCACCACTGCAGGAACTGGATCCGTGGGCCACTTAGATGTGCATTTCAGAAAGAATATTCTTGAAGACGCATGGAGGGTAGAGTGAGGTCAGGACCAGACTGTCCTCAGAGTGAAGGGGCACCATGGTCAGGACCCAGTAGGGGGCAGTGGGGACAGAGAGAGCTTGTCTCGCAGTAAGTCTAGAGGGGTTGCGGTACGGATAGGAAGTTTGATGCTGCAGTATGATTGGTTTCAGGCTCATGGGGCCTTTGGGACACCTTGCAGGCAGCAGCCGGGGAAGTGTTGTATGTGTGAGTGTGTGGCTGTGTGTGTCCAGTCATGCGGAATTTGCACAGAAGCTTCCTGGAAAGGGTGGGTGTGGTGGGAGAGGCCTGGAGGGCTATGCAGAGATGGTTCCTGATTGCAGAGTCTGCTTTGAATTTCTTCTCTATGAACCTGTTCTAGCTCTGAGGCATGGGAATAATTTATAATGGACATTCAATCCTCTACCTTACACAGGCAATTTTTTAAAATCCCAGAAATAATTAGCATTCTACCAGTCTGTGTTTTCAGCAGCCTATAACAGGAAGACTCTTTAGGATGTAGAGGAAAAACTGAAATGTACCAGTCTTGAATCAGCTCCTGGTTAAAGTTTTTGACCTGCGTACTAATATTTCATGTTTCTCCTCTTCTTTCCCCAGCTATCTTCCCTGGTTTGAAGTATTTTATAAGCTGCTTAACATCTTGGCGGACTATACAACAAAAGGCCAGGTATTTACCTTGTATTTTTCTTTTTAGCAAGTAACTTCAACTTTCATTATTAAAATAATACGTGCCTTCTATTTCACCAGAAGGTTTACCAAAAAAGTAGTGCATGCCCATTATAGAAAGTCTGGGGAATTTGGAAATAGGAAAGAAGAGAAAAATCACTCCTCATGTGTTCCCCCCTTCCTTCCTGAAAATAACAATCGCTAGTATTTTGGTGTGTTTTCTTCCTTTACTTTTTGAGTTAAAGGAATAATAACTGGACCCTTAGCATTCGGAGTTAATCTTCTGATATCTGATAGCTGATATTCCCAAGCAGCCCTGGAAGTTCGTGACATTTATTAAATTATAATTTTGCTGAGGCACAAAATTGAACCGCTCACGTCATGCTGCAAAGCTCGATTTGTGTGTAAAACACTTAACTGGCAAGAGACCTGGCCACCTGGGCCGAGTTCCCCTTCCAGTAAGGCTTTGTTGTGCACTTCCGGTAATTTTTTTAAGGGTCTGGAAAATTACTTAAAAAGTTAGCTCTACTTTACTGTACTTTTGGAAGAAATGATATGTTGAAGTGTCTCCCGTGGATGTCAGAAGTCAACTGGAACTGTATTTAGACTTTCATAGCTCAGATTTTTCATGTGCTGTGGTAACAGAAGCATTTCCCCAGACTAGTAAAAAGACTGAATATTTTTCATGGGTGCGTAGCGTTTTATTATGGATCTTAGAAACATTTCCCTGTTGTTGGAAGTTTTTGTTTTTTTTTTTTTAAAGGTGTATTTATTTATTTTAGAGAGCACGTGCACACACATGCATGCACAGAGGGGGGAGGGGCAGAGGGAAAGAGAAGGGGAGAGAAGCAGACTCCCCACCAAGTGTGGAGCCCAACCCAGATGCAAGGCTTAGTCTCACAGCCCGGAGACCATGACCCAAGCTGAAATTAAGAGTCGGGCACTTAACCGACTGTGCCACCCAGGAACGCCTGGTGGGGTTTTTTTTTTTTTTTTGGAGGGGGGGGATTTTTGCGGGGGAGAGGGCACTGTTTAAATGTAGCTATTAGCATCATTGAACATAAAGCATTTTCTTCATTTTGGATTATTTCCTTAAGAGGAAAATCTCAGAGGGGCCATTTTTTAGGGCAATGGACATAAACATTTAAAAGAATTTGCCAAACTTTTCCAAAAGAATTGTACTGTTTTCTTAAAAGATGCCCTTCCCTAGGAATGTACGGGAGCGCTTGGCTGACCATGCTCTCACCAGTATCATTTGTTGAATCTGTTGTTTATTTGACAAGTGAATAGTCTCATTGTTTTAATTACATTTCTCTGATTGCTAATGAGTTGAATATTTGTCCCTATATCTAACTTATTAAATTTTCCTTTTTGTAAATCGCCTAAGATCTTTAATTGATGATACGTTATTATTAAATGTTACAGAGGTTTTTTTCTCCTCATACTTTCTACAGAACATTAGGTCCATTAAAAAAAAGGGGGGGTATAATTCAGTAATCTTGGGTTTGGAGAGAGGAAAAGCTGTGTTTCGTTTTTGTCTCCTTAAGATTCTTTTCCTGGTGGTGCTGAGAAGGTCCTGCTGTGGAGAAATGTGTGTTACTCAGTGCTTACCATCTTATTTGGTCCCAAGCCCTTTTTATTCCACGACAAATATTCATATTTGAGAAACTAATGTTTCCTAGAACATACTTAAGGAAATGCTGCTTTGGAGAAAAAGTGGAAAATGTGTGTATAATGGAGACATCTTTCCTTCAAGTAAGATTTACTCACTAGCAGTGTATTCCAGAGGCCACAGTAAATGGAAGGAATAACTAATAGAAATGGCTCCTTAGGTCACTACACTCACTCTGAAAGGATGCTTAGATATGGGGGAATTGTGTCATGAAGGAGGTGATTTATTCTTTGAACTGATTTATTCTTTGATGAATGAATTCAGAGGCTACCTTGGGTCTGTTCATCGATTGATGTTCACAATTCACTTTAGTCAAACATTCAGGTTTTCACTCAAATTTGAAAGATATCTTTAGTAAATAGAATTGTATCACATGTAGGCTCTTAACAGTCTTGGAATTGGAGATTGACTCACATATTTTTTTTCTTTCATATTAATGCTCCAGTCAAAACACATTAGACTTTTAAACACTTGTCTTGTGGTATAGAAAAGGTTGGGTTTGTACAACCAACGCATAGGGGAGATAGAATTATTACCCTGGAAAATTGGTGTACCAGTCCTCTGGGCCATTGCCCCAGGAAGGACCCTGCCTCTTGAAGTGTTGAGTTGCGATCAGTGATGTGTTTTAGTGGAGTCTGTTTCCACTGTCCCCAGTACTCTTTCTATTAAATTTTTTTTCTGGTTAAAGGAATCATGACACTGATGATAGGAAATCTGTCTACAATTGGCTTACTTGTTGGCAAGGTGTGGGTCATCACATTAGAATAATGAAAGCTCTGTTTTTATTTTTTTGTTGTTTATATAAGAGCTTTTATTAAACAGAATCCCCTCCCCAAGTCCAAAAGTCTTTGGGCATGGTAGGCTTCAACTGGGGGGCTTGGGGGTGGATAGTGACCATGACAGCTCAGAGTGGAGTGTTGGAGCCTAAGACACATGATGGGGGTGTCTGTTTGGGTCATTGATCTACCACGGTTATCAGACCCTGGATCGGGCATTGAGGGCATCCCTGTGAAAGAGTTGGCAGGGGTTGAAGAGGACATCCGAGCTGGAGAGCAGCCTGGCTGAGGGTGTCAGAGCTCGAGGGGACGAAGTGGTCGTTCATGTGCATGCAGTAGTAGTGGCAGTGGCTTGGCAGCAGATATCTGAACCCTAGGAGGATCTAGAAGGATCCACAAGGGAGAGGGGGCAGCAGTGGTCCAGCACTGGGGTGTTGGAGCCTAGGGTGGAAAGGGCATTCTTGTTGGAGAGGAGTGGACTGTAGCAGCCTGGCATTGGATATCTATTCTCAGGCAGGGCAAGGAGGGCCCCTGAGTGGATAGGGGCCCTATTGGTATGTAACCAATAAAAGATTGGTTACATACAAGTAAGTAAATATATTAAGATAATAGGATTGATTGTCATTTCTATAGAATTTAGTTACAAATATGAAAAGGTAGGAACTAGAAGGATTCCTATATTGGATTGGAATTAGAGCCATCAGTATGACCTGGTGACTTTCCAAATATGTGATATAGACATCAATAAAAATGCATATATTGTGGGTCTCTGTGTGCATAGTATGTTTTCTGGTTCTAACCACTAAAAGAGTCTGGGGTTAGCCATACCCATGTAGCAATGAATGCACCTAGTACGCACATTGTGGTTTCTAAATAACATTCTCCACTAAAAGGAACCAGGGCTCTCTGAAGAAATGTCTAATTCTAGGGCCATCGCAGGGAAAGTATAAAATGAGCCTGCAATATCTTTTTGTGCCAAAAAATGCTCAGAGGAAGTGCTCAAAGCATGTTGGGGACACGTCAGAAAGACATAGAAGTGAGCTTGAAATGGATAAGGGGTTCCCACTGGTCCAGACTGGGACAATTTGAGCATTAAAACAACTAATGATAGCAAAGATTTATAGTCATTGAATAAAACAGGAAACCATATGTGCTTACCAATATAAATAAATAAATAAGTTAAAAGTTTTGATGAGGAAGGGGATGTTTACATAAAGTGTCACTCCACAAAATGCTTGCTAAACACAAAGGGAGAATGAGTACCTTCCCAGTAGAAACTTCAGAAGAATTAATCAAATAATCAAAGTGAACATCACGAGTAATGGAAAGAATTGAAGTCTGAATCAATAGAAAACATCAGACAATTGGGAATTATTCAACAAAATGGCTGGTCTCACTGTCAAGTGCCTACAAATCTGGGAAAGACTCTGGACCTTTTCCAGACTGATGAAGACCAGAGAATCGTAACTAAAGGCAACATGCGCTTCTGAGCTGGATGGTTTTGCTCTCCAAGGACATTATGGGCACAGTGGATAAAACTTAAAGGGATCTGAGGATTTGATGGTAATGTTCTATCAATGTTAATTTCCAGATTTTTTGATGATTAGTTGTGGGTTGTACTGGAGAACATCCTTTGTATTTATGGATGATGGAATGTAATGTCAGCAACTCACTTTTAAGTAGTTCGGGAAATACAGAATTGCTGTCCTGTAATTGTGTAGCAAAATTTCCAGATTTTTTGATGATTAGTTGTGGGTTGTACTGGAGAACGTCCTTTGTATTTATGGATGATGGAACGTAATGTCAGCAACTCACTTTTAAGTAGTTCAGGAAATACAGAATTGCTATCCTGTAATTGTGTAGCAAAATTAAATGTGTGCACATGCATACACGTTCATTTCCCTGTGAGAAGATCGAATGATGAGAGTTCAGACTGAAGCAGGTTTTTAATCTGGGCTCATTCTCTTTTTGCCTTTCCTTTAAATCCACTGCCCGGGACTGTTGTGGAGCAGTGGAGAGTTCTCTGGGCTTGAACACAGCGAACCCGCATGTAGCTTCTGGCTGTGCAACTTACTAACTGGCTGATCTGAGCCAAGTTGTTTCACCCTTTGGAGCCTCAGTTTTCAATCTGTGAAGTGGGGTAGTTGTGAGGATCAAACAGTTAACAAATGGAAACACACGGAAGCTCAGTACTGTTCTGTTAGCACAGACAATTCCACAGGGTGGGAGAAATGGCTTTTGCATAATTCTGTAAGCAGCGTTCTTTTGAGCATTTTAAAAGTGAATCTGTTTTCAATATAATAATTTGTACTGCTTTGTATTATTTCATTCTGTGTCTCCATTTCACTAATTAAAATGCACAGCCACCATACTGTATTGCATACTGTTGTGTGTAGTTCATTTTAACTTTCCATAATTGGATGCTGCTGTGTGTATCCAGTGAACACTCAATAAAATTAATTGAGGGTAATGATGATGAAGACAGGATCTATAGTGTCATCCTTATTTCTCCCAACCGCCCCCGCCCTGTGAGCTAGGACTGTTTGCATTTAAAAGTTGTTGCTATGGAGTTGAGAGGATAGGTTTGCTGAGAGCTTATGGTATATGATCCATAAAAGGCGGTCATGGTAGGTGTCTCACTCCGTAGAAAATGTCAGACTTGGTGTGGGAGGATCTATTTGGCTCTTATATTGAGCCATAAGCAGTGTCTTTTGTCCAACCCTGCTTGAATATCAAGCCTATTTCTGTACGGGGGCCAGCACCTCCCCAGCCCCCTCAGTCATGGGGGCCTCCAGCTTACCGTGTGCCCAGACCTCCCTGCAGGCCTCTGACGAAGGGCTCAGCCTTGCTTTTGTTACTTAGGCCTTTTATTTCTTTCAGGAGAATCAGTGGAATGAGCTTCTTGAAACTCTGCACAAACTTCCCATTCCCGACCCAGGAGTGTCTGTTCATCTCAGCGTGGTAAGTGGGGGCAGAAAATTAGCGATCGCCAAGAAACCATTTCATTATTAGCAGGGAGGCAGATTTAGCTGAACAAGATTGTCTTTTGTTGTCTGCACCTTCCCCAGCCCTCCCTTTGAATACTCTGAAACCTCTGGACTCGAGACAGGCCAAGGAGTTCAATTTCTTCCTTTCTCTGGGATTCTGTAAGGAATGGGTCCCAAACGTCCCCAGGCTCCCTTCTTCCTGGTTGTCATCCCATCACAAGCATCTCCTAGATGGCAGATGCTTGGCTTGGAATGGCCCCTACCTGCCTCATCAGCCCCCATTCTGGGCTCCCTGCCTCATGTTTTACCCCCTAGCACTGCTGTGCGTGCCTCTTTGCCCATCCTGTCACCCCTGAACCTTCAGCACCACCTCTCTCCTCTTTACCAAGCTGGTCTACATTCATCCTTCAGAACTCACCTTGGATTTATTTCCAGAGAAATCCTCCCCTTAACCCCTTCCCCAAGGCTTAGTCAAGGTTTTCTTCTTTGCCCCAAGCATCTTGTACACTTTGCAGTGCTTAGTCATACCACATCTCTTTTCCTGTCTTGGCCACTGGGCTGTACATCCCTCAAGGACAGGGATGGAGAGAGCCTAGCATAGATCCGTAGTAATAGGATCTGTAGTATAGGTCTGTAGTAATAATTGTTTCTTTAAACATACATGCCATGTGATATGTAGTATGCTGGGTGGAAAATCCTGTGACTGTGAAGCTTCAGTCCTGGCTGTAGTTTTGTCAGTGACCTGAGTGATCTTTATTAAAACCTTTAACCCTGTGGACCTTGAGTTCCTTATTGATGGGATAAGGCATCAAAAGAGTTGTAGGAGATCTTTTTCATATTTTGGGTTACTGGAATTCTCTAATTCTCTAGGTCAAGCCCTTGTCACCACCTTCATCAGAATTCTCAGGTGGATACCCTTAGGCCAGCTCTTAATTGATTACCAGGGGCTGTTTTCCCCATGTTGTGGGATCTGAATGTTTTAAAAGTTGCCTTTTTTTTTTTTTTTTTTTTTAAGATTTTATTTTTTTTGGGTGCCTGGGTGGCTCAGTGGGTTAAGCCTCTGCCTTTGGCTCAGGTCATGATCTCAGGGTCCCGCATCTGGCTCTCTGCTCAGCAGGGAACCTGCTTCCCTCTCTCTCTCTCTCTCTCTTTCTGCCTGCCTCTCTGCCTGCTTGTGATCGCTCTCTATCAAATAAATACAATCTTAAAAAATAAAAAAGATTTTATTTCTTTTGAGAGAGAGACTGCACAAGTGCAGGGTGTAGGGAGGGCAAGGGGTGGGGACAGAGAGAGAGAATCTCAAGCAGACTCCATAGTCAGCATGGAGCCCAGTGTGGGCTTGGTCTCAAGACCCTGAGACCAAGAGTCAGATGCTTAACCCACTGAGCCAGCCAGGCTCTCCCTGAATGTTTAAAAAGTTTTATTGGATGTGAGGGCAGTCTGTGACATCTGTCACCCTGTTGTTTTGGCTGATCTGGCTCCCTAGGCAGGTGTCCCCTTCCTCCCTCACCACTCCATGTCCGTCCCTCCTAAAGCTATGTGCTCAGTCAAAGAGGACAACCTTCTCTGACAGAGGAGGACTGTTTTTCAGTCAAGGGTATGTGAGTAGCTGTGCTCCCCAGCTAGAACCTGCAGACAAGCTCTCAAGGTCTAGTCGTAGGAGAATGTAGGGCAGTCAAGCTTCCAAGACTCTAGACACATCCAAATGAGGTGTTGAATGTGGCAGTCTGTTTTTTGATAGATAGATAAATAGATAGATAGATGGTTGGTTGGTTAGATAGATAGATGGAAGGATAGATGGATAGATAGATTTTTAAAGTAGCAAGTTTTGTCTTTCATCTTCACTAGAACCAGGTACAGTGTTGATATTTTGTGGTTAGTATCTTGGTATTTAGCCACATAAAAAATGAACATATCTTATAGGGTTTTTTTTTTTTATGATGAGCAAATTGAAAGCAGTATTACTACTAATAACTAATAATAGATCTTCTATTTATTAAGTTCTTAATTTCTGCCAAGTATGCATCCCTAATGCTCAAAAGAACTCTACAAAACAGATGTAGTGTTCTCATCTTACAGATGAGGCTTAGAGAGGAAAAGGTACTTGCTCACCCAAGGCTATATGGCCAATAAGTGAGAAGTTTGGGGTTTTCAAACCCAGGGCTAACTTCCCAGCCTGTGTTCTTTCTGCTAAGCCATGAGTGTTGAAAGAAAGGGGGCAAAGAAGGAACTGGTAGAGGTTTTTGCTCATTTCAATAGAGCCTAGGTCAGAAAAGATTCTTGTTGGAGAACTGCTCATAGGGAAGACTGCCTAGGAAAGATGAAGAAATGACCCTGCCCGGGTCATTGCCAGATAACTAAACAACCTTGCCTTTGTCTCTGTCCCTTTTCCTAAATCAGCTTGATCTCTCTGCTTCAGTCTGTAATGACATCCGACAGGTAGCTGTGGAGTAGCCTGGCTGGGTCACCAGCTGCTGGGGAGGAAGGGCCACTCCTTCCCCTGAGTGGCTGCCAGGCCTCAAGGACAAGCCATCCCAGGGGCAGGAGGAGAAACTGTTGGGGGGAGGAGGTGCAGCTGTTTCGTGCCAGTGGTTCCTAGGAATGTTTCTGACCTCCTCTGGTCCCAGCATTTCATGGGTGATGGAGCAAGACAGAATCTCAAAGGACAGCCTGGGGACGACTTGGTTTTGGAATTGTGATGCCTCACTATTTACAACCCATTGCATCTGTAAAGACAGATATTTGTTTCTTTCCAATTTAAGAGGAATTCTCTCCATGTTGCATTTCTGATTTTGAAGGCTGAGTCTCATCTAGTTTGTAAAGCCTGAAATGTGGAAAAATGGCAGTCCTTGACTTCGTGTCTTCAGAACAGAATATGTCTGTATGTCTGATGTAGGTGATTGAGAAAACGGAAATGTGTAAACTAGGAGCCAAACAATAATAATAACTTTCTATTAAAAGATTTTCTATTAAAAGATTATTAAAATAATAATAATTTTCTATTATAAAAAATAATTTTCTATTAAAAGATTTAATTTTCAATTAAAAGATTCTATTAAAAGTGCATGTTAGGCACTTCACGTATGTAACATTTATTCTTCATAACAGTTTTGAGGTAGATATTTATGATTCCCATTTACAAGTTCAAAAACTGAGCCTCTGAGCTGTTAAGTGAGGTTCCCTGAGATCATGTAGCTAGGAAATGATGACTCTGTGGTCCTTGTGTTTTCTTCCTCACTGTTCCAGCCATTACATTGTCACTCTGTCACCCATGGATGTCCATTACTGAACATTTCCTGGGACTCCCTTCTAGCCATTTCATATAGCAGTTGATATCTCATGGCATCACATTTAACCTTGTGTTTTACTTTTGCTATTTTAATCGTCATTGTTGAATCGAATGAGTTGTTAACCAGTTTTCATGCCACATAATCTCTGCTGTAATACTTCATGGGTGACATTGGGCATAGACCCACAACTTTTTGGAATGATGCTTTGCAGAGGATTGTGTTTTTTTGTGTCGTTTTTTTTTTAAAGTGGTCTTTTCATAATTTTTTTTTTTGTTTTTACTTTTTAGTTTATTTCAGTTGACGTGGCTTTAACTATAACTTGTTCATAAAAAGTATAGGTATAGCAATCTGTTACAGTGGGAAGAGCATAGCTGTAGTTCTGCAGAACCTGCTTTCAGTTCCTGTCACCTGTCACTTTCAGTTCCTGTGACCTCAGCACCTTAAGCCTTAATTTACCCATTGGTAATATGGAGATAATATGTATCTTAAAATCTGTTAGGGAAATTAAAGATAATACTGATACAGATGCCTGGCATAAAGCCTTCCATTAGCAGGGCGGTATCTGTTGAATATTAGGCAAGTAGCTTACACTATCGTTGTTATTGTCATTACCGCAGGTGTCCCCAGCTTTCCATTTCAGGAAGTCTATACAACTCATTCTTCTTGAGACCTACTTATTTTGCAATTAACTAAGAATGGAGGGGAGGGACTTCCTGAAATGTCACTTGGGGGTCCAGGTTTGAACTTAGGCCACAGCTAAGCTGACCTTCTCTGCTGCGACCTTTCCTGCCCTTTGCACAATCCCATCTTTAATTGGCCAGCACCAGACTCTTCACTACCGCTTGCCATTGTCCTCCGAGTCTTTAGTAGCTCGGAGGAGGTGTCATCAGTCCAGCCTGTTGTCATTTAACTCCGGGACATATGCTCGTTACATACATGGGGATGCCTCCTTGAAAGTTCTTTGAACAGGTCAGGTTTTCAGCTCCATTGAGTCTCCTGTTCTCTTCACTGGAGATGACGTTGGAAGTCAGGAGGCTTCTTTTCAGAGCATGCTTAGGGGACCGAATTCTCCACTCTTAACCATCTGTAATGGTCTCGGTGCAGCAATCCTTCAGCTGGAGCTGTCCTTAGCATCACCTGGGCCTTTGGGGCAGATGTTGCCTGCAGCTTGTATGGATATAATCTCAGATGCTAAAATGAAATGGCAGGTTTGGTTGGTAAGACCACTGCCGAGCGAACCTAGTGATACTTGGTCCCTCGAGGCCACTTGCCTCATTGAACAATAAATTATGAAGCCTGCAGCTTTCCTGTGTTCAGAAGTGTGCAAACATTGCAGGGGAATTTAGCCTTTAACCTCTTTGAGCTGTTCATTTATATCTCCCGAAGAAGTTCATCTCTCATAGAAAAGAATTCCGTCTACCGAACTGGTGATTTAATGTGTCTGGCTGTAACCCAGCATTAGCCAAAGAAAATATTCTGTAGTCATTTCCTGTGAGTGAAACTCTGTTTCCTCATCTGAGTGAGGAACTACCTTCAGATCATTTACCTGATTTCTGAATAACAAGCTTGTTGCATATTTTTGCAAAAGTAAATAGCATTTGCTTTTCTTTTCCAGCATTCTTATTTTACTGTGCCTGATACTAGAGAACTTCCCAGCATACCCGAGAATGTGAGTACTTGCTGGGGGCTGTGGAGGGGGTGGGGGGGTTAAATTTTTATTCTTCTTTGTCTTTATTTACTTTTAAAAGAAAATAAAAGGATATATTTTCCCATAGTAAAAATAATGCATTGCAAAAGCAAAAACAAATAGAGAATCTTTGAAAAGCAGAGAAACGCTAAAGACAAAGAAGGATCATTACTCGTACTTCTCAAAGGTAATCACCCAATAACATGTTGATGTCTCATGTTAGTCTTTTTAAAACGTATTTTTTACATAGTTAAAATCACTGATCACACATGCATTTTTCCATCTCATTCATAGAACCCTGTTTGTTGGCTGTGTAATAATAACGTTTGCTATGTAGTTTACTTAGCTCTCCCTTCACTGTTGTGCATTTAGGTGGTTTTTAGTTTTTGCTCTTGTAAATAAAATGTTTCTATGTAAAGAACTTCCCTATAAAGATTTATTGGGATAGACTTACCCAAGGAATTGCACTACATTTCTACATCCACTTTGAAGAGCGTAAAAGAAAGTATTTGGGGGTATAAGTGTGAGGACTGCACCGCCCTACCCCCCACAAAGATTTAAGAGTAAGGAGCATGAGTCTGAGGGAGCAGAGGGTAAGGTTTGGCTTCTGAACAAGCTGAATTGTGTATCTGGCCTTAAGACATATTTTCAAGATGTCTTACTCAGATTATAAGTAGTGACATGCAGAATTAAATTCAGCATTAAATTCAGCACCATGGAAGCCCTTGTTTACTTTTTTAAAATTGTGGCAAAATATATATAACATCGAATTTACCATTTTAACCATCTTTAAATGCACATTTCATTGGTGTAAATATATTCATGTTGTTGTGCAGTCATCATCAGCATTCATCTGCAGGACTTCTTCATCTTTCCCAACGGAAACTCTGTACCTGTTAAAAAACAACTCCCTGGGGTGCCTGGGTGGCTCAGTGGGTTAAGCCTCTGCCTTCAGCTCAGGTCATGATCCCAGGGTCCTGGGATCGAGCCCCGCATCGGCTCTCTGCTCAGCAGGGAGCCTGCTTCCTCCTCTCTCTCTCTCCGTCTGCCTCTCTGCCTACTTGTGATTTCTCTCTGTCAAATAAATAAATAAAATCTTTAAAAAAAAAACAAAAACAACTCCCTGTATGCCCCCTCCTCCCATCCCCTGACAACGCTATTCTTTCTGAGTCTCTCTCTATGAATTTGATTAGGTACCTACTATAAGTACAGCCATACAATATTTGTCCTTTTGTGTCTTGCTTATTTAATCTAGCATCATGCCTTTGTTCATCCTATGTTATAGCACATGTCAGAATTTCCTTTTTAAGATGAAGTAATATTCTGTTGTGTGCATACAATGTACTCCATTTTGTTTATCCACTGATGGACACATGAGTTGTTTCTACACTTTGGCTGTTGTGAATAATGTTGATATGAAAATTGGTGCACAAACATCTGGTCAAGTCCCTGCTTTTAATTCTTTTGGGTATATACCTGATTATTTTTTTAAAGTACTGGAGTAAGTGGTATATTTCTTTGTAACCATTACAGACTCACAGAAAGGAAATGCTTTTATAACTTGTCTATAGTCAGACAAATTATGAATGTCAAGTAATCATGTGTTATTAATGAAGTTAGAATACAGAGTTATTGCTTGATAACTATCTTAGTTGGGATTGTAAGATATATCCATAATCTTTATGATCAGGCTCTGGTGGAAAACACTGCTTCCTTTTTGTTTACATTAAGTAATAAGAACTTTGGAGCATAGTTCCCATTTCAGCCACAATAGCTAATGCTATTATGTGACATGATGAATTCAGTGAGTATCTGCATTTTCTCATTTGCCTCTTTTAACAAGCTTAGGTGGTTACTATTGTAATTATTATTTTATATCTGGAAACAGGCCCCGAGAATTCAAGTAACATATTCAAGGTCCTACCACAAAGATGTAATAGAATTAGAATTCAGATACTGGTCTTTCTGATTTTAGAGACTGAGCTCTCACACACTATGCTATACTTTGAGCCCGTTAATTTGCCCTTCATCTCCAAAGTATTCCTTGGAAATGACAAAAGAGCTATAAAATTAAGGAGAAGGATGTCCGTGTAATTCCAGAAGGAGCTGCCATGAGCCAGAAAATTTGAGGGATTTCCACAACTTAAAAGAGATGGTTACTGATACTTAACAGTCAATAAATAGTAGATAATGGAGGAACCCAAAAAGAATTAGAAAAATCCTCCGGGAGAGTAGAAGTAGGGGCAAAGCATGGACAAACAGCAAAAGGCTGTTTGTTGAAGGATTATTTTCAAATGCCATGGAACAATCATAAAAATTGGGTATGTATCAGATCACACTGAAAATTTTAAAATAGAAAAACTCAGAGTCTGACAGACCAGTCTCTTCATGGCAACAAAATAAGACTAGAAATTAATGATAAAAATTTTAAAAATATCCATCTACTTGAAATAGTGGTGGGGCCAAAGGGGATAAAACATTGAAATTGTGTATTATTTAGATATTAATGACAATGAGAATACTAAACAACAAAAACCTAAGGGATGAGCCAAAACTATACTCGGGGAAACTGATAGCTTCTAATGCTTTTATTATAAGTAAGAACCTGAGAAAATAATGAACTTGACTTTCAGTTCAAGAAGCTGGAAAATGAGGGGTCCCTGGGTGACTCAGTCAGTTAGGCATCTGATTCGATTTCGGCTCAGGTCGTGATCTCAGGGTCATGGAATTGAGCCCCATATCAGGCTTTAAGCTCAGTGCAGAGTCTGCTTGGGATTTCCCCTTTCCCTCTCCTTCTGTCTCTTCCTTCCCCCTTGTGTGCGCTGTGTCTCTAAATAAATAAATACAATCTTAGAAAAAACCTGGAAAATTAATAGCAACCAAAAAGCCAAAACTAGAAGCATTTAATTATAATTTTACTTAGAAAATATTGTTAAAGTAGAACTGAAAAATAAGACTTTTAAAAAACCGAATATTTGAAAAGAATAAAATAATCTTAAAATTATGCAATAAACTTGATAGAGATAAGATAAAATTTTCCAGAAAAATATAAGTGATTGAAGTCAGCCTAAGAAATAGGGAATATAAATATAGAACCATAACTTGAAAAGATTAATGAAGCTTTTTTAACCATCTCTACACCTTGCTGCTACAAATATGTGAGGTTTGGGTGGTTATATAGGCATGTTGAGGAACAGATTATTATGTAAAGTGTTCCAAATTGTAAAAGAGGCATGTGTGTGTGTGTATTAAACAACAGCAAAAGAAAAATCACTTATAATTCCGTATGTCAGAGAAAGTCACGTTCCGAGTTTTTCTTTATGATAATAGTTGTTTCTACACTCTGTGGCCTAGAGCCTTGAGGTTGCCGTAGGACCCTGGACGGCCTGGGGGAGACGGATGGTGGCTGACCAGAGCATGGGGTCCCTGCTCTGGCTTTATTCATTGCCAGTTCATTCCTGTCCGCTTAAATTGGGAACTTGGTAATATTTTGTTTGAGATAAAAGAGTCCTTTTGATTAAAAAAAAAAAAAAAAAATTTAGAAACTGCATCTTAAAAAACACAATGGAGATCATACCAAGTACATACATACCTTTCTATCAGTGCTTTTTTTTTTTTTTTTTAAGATTTTATTTATTTATTTGTCAGAGAGAGAGGGAGGGAGAGAGAGCAAGCACAGGCAGACAGAATGGCAGGCAGAGGCAGAGGGAGAAGCAGGCTCCCTGATGAGCAAGGAGCCCGATGTGGGACTCGATCCCAGGATGCTGGGATCATGACCTGAGCCGAAGGCAGCTGCTTAACCAACTGAGCCACCCAGGCGTCCCAACTATCAGTGCTTTTTAAATGACAACATATAATGGATGTTTACTGGTGTCATTAAAATTCATTACAAAATATCTTGGTTGTAAAAAACATTAAATAACAAGTACGTATAGAAAAAACTGAAATACTGTCATCCCTTCCCCACCCCGGTCCCATTCTCCCTCCAGTTTGCATGTCCTTCTAGACCTTTCTCTATGTATTTACAGTATTATATGTGTGAGTACCTGTGTATGTTGTAGACATTTCCTTAGACGTAAATGTGATACTGTTCCTATTGTTTTGCAACTCACTTTTTAAAATGTATCCTAAAACCTGTCCATACTGATTTACTTCATCCCTTTTTAATGATTTTTAATTTAATGGTATTACTATTCTTATGAAAGTAATACATATTAATGGCTTTAAAAAAATCATATAGGGGACGCCTGGGTGGCTCAGTTGGTTAGGCGACTGCCTCCGGCTCAGGTCATGATCCCAGCATCCTGGGATCGAGTCCTACATCGGGCTCCTTGCTCAGCAGGGAGCCTGCTTCTCCCTCTGCCTCTGCCTGCCACTCTGTCTGCCTGTGCTCACTCTCTCTGACAAATAAATAAAAATCTTTAAAAAAAAAAAAATCATATAGTACCACATAATTATTGGTGAAAATTTCAGCTTCTCCTTACTTTCCACCTCCCAGAGGCAGCTACTTTCAAGATTTTAGCAGTTAAGTATTTCTTTCCATGTTTTAAACTAATATGCACATATCGCTATATCTTAACTTTTTTTTTTTTTTAAGATTTTATTTATTTATTTGACAGAGGGAGGCAGTGAAAGAGGGAACACAAGCAGGGGGAGAGGGAAAGGGAGAAGAAGCAGGCTTCCCACTGAGCAGGGAGCCCAATGCGGGATTTGATCCCAGGCCCCTGGGATCATGACCTGAGCCGAAGGCAGATGCTTAACGACTGAGCCGCCCAGGTGCTCTTAGTGTTTCTTTTTCAAATATCACCTATTGATTTTCCTGTGGAAGTTGGGAGTTTAGATCTTTTACTGTCTCTGAGCCTCTCTCCCTGTAGAAGATAACTTCTCAGTCACATGTTTTCCTTCCCCCATTTTTCCTCTATCTTCAGAAAAAATTTTAAATCCATAATGTTTATAATTCAGTGAGCATGCAGAATGAGACAATCAATTATGATTGCATTTTCTTTCTTGTACAACTTTTTGTTCAATAGGAGTTCCTTGATTTCACATCTTCTTGTTTATTCCCTTATTCTGGTGAAACATTCCAGTAGTTTCCTGAAAAAGTATTGTGTTGGAGGCAACATGGTCAGACCTTGCATCACTGAAAATAACTGTTCTCCTCTGGGTAGGATTGGAAATTGCCTTCATAATTTTGAAGACCTAGCTCTGTTGACTCATAAGCCATCCTGATTGATTTATTTTTTAGAATCCTTAATATGTCTTTGGTATCTGAAATTGTCCATTTCATCTGCTATGCTGGGCACTTGGTGGCTCATGCAATCTAGAAACTCATGTCCTTTATAGCTGGGAAATGGTGTCACATTATTTCTTTGAAAAGATTCTTTATTTTTTCCCTTATCTCTAGGGCCTTGATGGTAGGATCCTATGTTGATCCCGTAATTTTCTCTGTTTTCTCTCTCTCTCTTTCTGTCTTCTTTCTGCTTTCTTCAACAAATCGTTTCACCCTTTTGAAAGTCTTCTGCTATCATTGTTTATATACCTAAGAGCTTTTTGGTGTTGTTCAATAAACTATGTTTTAATGGCATCTTGTTTCATGAATGCAGTATTTTTTCTCGTCTCTTCGAGACTCGTTCATAGGCCTAAAAATTGTTCTTTCTGCATGTCTTCTTCCTCAATGTTTCCTATCTCCTGTTTTGTTTCACTCTGTATCTACAATAGTAGAGGCTTTCCTCAAGCACCTGTCCTGCCCTATTTAAGATGGAGGGCACTGAAAAGCTAAGTGGAAACTCTGTGTTTATGAATGGGGCTTGTTACCTTGTGGCCTTTATTGGAGATGATGGCTCAGAGGCCTGGTTACTTAGAGGGGTCTATGTAGGGGGCTCTCAAATGTCAGTATCAGAATCTTGTCTTTGGAACTAGTCAGTTATTTTTTCGTCTTATTTTTTGTTTTGTTTTGCCAGTGATCATAAGCTTCATGTACCATCGTTCTGGAAGCTGAATGGGGGTGGCGAGTTATGGGATATCAACATTTAGCATGTAGTCTTTCAACCTCCCCTCCAGTTTTTTACTTCATGCCTTGTCCCCTGTCCTTAGCTATACCTGGTGTCCCCACACCTTTCTGGTTCAGTTCCTCTAGAAAGTAAACACTTCTGCTGGAGGAGTATCAGAAGGCCAGTTAACTAGCAGAGAGAGCTAGGAGAGAAGAGTTTTGTTTTTATTGGCCCCCTTCCTCCAGCCTTCAAAGTTTCTGGGTGTCTCCACTTCCTGAACCTTTTTGGAGTTGAGTGGTATGGGTTGGGTTCGAGTGTGGATCCTATCCCTCTGTTCCAGCTTTCGTGTTCTGCCCTTTGTGGACTGCCAAGTTGTCTTCCTTTAGTTTCTCAACCTCAGTTGGCATAGTTGACATGTTGGGGCATTTCATTCTTTGTCGTGTGGGACTGTCTTTTACGTTGTGGGATGTTAGCATTCCTGGGATGGCAGCAAACCCCCTCCCGGCTGTGACAACCCAGAATGTCTCCAGACATTGACACATGTCCTCCTGAGGATGAATGACCCAGGTTGAGAACCCTTTCTTTAGTAACTTCTGCTTCCTGGCTTCTAAAAATTTGACATCTCTCTTTCAATAATGTCTTTTTTCCTGTTTCTTTGGGAATTATGTCTTTTAAATTTCTTTCACTGTGACTTTCCTTGGGGGCTTGTTGGGTAGGGACGGTATCACAGAGAGAAAAGACAAATATGTGTGTTTAATCTACCCTATTTTACTAGAAATCCCTGCAGGTTTTAACTATGCCTCACCTACTATAGACATTTAGATTGTTTCTAATGTTTTGCTATTATAAATAATGGTATAACAATTATTGCCTAGGTGAGTTTCATCGTTTTAATTTTTTTTTTCAATTTGAAGGACTGAGAATTCCTTAGGAACTTAAAATGAGATACCTGCAAGTTCTGATAATTTCTTAATTTTCAGAACTGCCATAACGGAGGTTAGAAATAGTTTGGGGCGGGGGGACTATCTTCTTCATAGCCCCAGCTCCAGTTCCTGTCGGCGCTGCCCCCACCATTAAAGAAAATTTGCATTCCCTTTGCTGGTTTTGCCACTAATGAACCAATTCCCTGTGTATGACCCATTGTCCCCTAAATCCTCCTTTGCAAATCGGTAAAAGGCTGGCCTTGTTTGTTTCTAAGCGGGAATAATAAAAACAATCTGTCAGATTCCTAACATACATGGTTCCATTTAAATCCTTACAGCTCCTCTGTGAGAGGTAGATGTGAGCCCCATTTTCTATATAGGGACCCAGGGCTCACAGACCTGAGGTTACCAGCCCAAGGTCTGCATCGAAGTGGGGTGTAGTGACTCAGGTTGGTGAGGAACCAAAGCATTTTGTTTTCATTATACCCGCCTGCCTCCCTGCAGTTGACTTTTGATATTCATGGGGAAAGAGGCAAAAAATTATTTTTCATATCTCAGATATGAAGTGAAGCAGGAAAGCTTTTCCTCCAAGGAGAATCTGAACTTTTGTAGGACCAATTTGTGTGATTTTTGACATAGAATCAGTCTTGAGCTCCAGCCCTGTTGAAATTTGCATTTTAATCTCTTGGTGATTTTTCAAGGATTAATTTAAAATGACTAAATTGCTGCATTGCAAATTGAAACAAGCAATAACCATGGGGTTGTTAATATGATAGAGTCTGCTGTAGTGGAAAGAACATGAGTTTTGGAGACAGCCAGGCACCGGGCTCTACCACTCGGGGACCTTGGACTACTTATAATCTCTGAGTCTCAGTGTCCTTATGTAATAAAGAAAAATGGGAGGAACAAATGAAGAATTAAGTGTAAAGTTCCACATTCAGTGCTTGGTGCAAGTGAGATGCTGCTTTTGATGGTCCTTTTCTTTCCCTTCTCTTGGCTTTCCCACAGTTCTAGTCTTAACCTCTTTTGAGGTCTGAGTTGTGGCTCAGGCCTAGGGCACATTACTGCAAGGAGCTTGTCTTTTCTGGGTTTTTGCTAACATTCTGGGTTGTGAACATCAGTATTTGTCCTTTCGTGGAGTGTATATTTGACCACACAAGTCTCTTAGCAGGTACCATTGACATCAGAATTTCTGAAGCTTGGAAATGGTGCAGAGAATGGAGCCCAGGACTCCGGTGCCTGTCATGTGGGAAGTTCTGTAAACATTTATTGATTATCTCCTCTAAGAGACATGTTAAACTTAAGAGGATAAGCAAAGAAGACCGTAAAAGGACCTCTTTTATTTTTTTAAAGGATTTTTAAAAAGATTTTATTTATTTATTTGACACAGAGAGTGAGAGAGCACAAGCAGGCGGACCAGCAAAGGGAGAGGGAGAAGCAGGCTTCCCGCTGAGCAGAGAGCCCGATGCGGGACTCGATCCCAGGACCCTAGGATCATGACCTGAGCTGAAGGCAGAGGCTTAACCATCTGAGCCACCCAGGACAAAGTCTGTGAAAGGACTTTGGCACATGGAACTTCATTCTGTCACCAGAGAATCAGGTTGTTCTGGACAGCATCAGAGAATGGTTAATGTAAGAAAGTGAGAAAGGAGCTAGTATCAGGCACTATTTGCTATATCATGGAATTTTTACAGCAGCCTTAGCATGTGGTTATTATCCCTGCTCTGAAGAGGAAATGAAGCCCAGAGACCTGAAGTAACTTGCCCCAGTCAGCTAGCCAGTAAATGCCAAAACCAGGACTCACGCTCGGGTCAGTCTGATCCTGGCACTGAGATGGTGCTGGGTCTTGAGCCTCCAGCTCCATGGTTCCCCACACCCTTCTAAGAAATTGCCCATCGTCAGTTTAAGTTCTATAATTAATTTTGTGAACTTCCTTAGTGTCATTTCTCCTTCCATAATGAGATTATTCCATGATGAGATGAATATTTCTTCATCACTGCTTCTCTATCATTAGTACTATACCCAGAACATAGGAGAGTGTCAATATGTATTATGGAATGACTGAATGATTAGGTGAATGAATGAATGAATGAATGAGCAAAGCAGCCACCCCCAGGAAAAGGGAAAATAGCAGTTCTTTTCAGTTGGCTTTTCAGCCAGTATGTCTGCAAGACATTAATGAAAAGCAAATGTAGACAGTCTTTCTACTTTGAGATGGCTGTTGAAGTTAATTCTCATTATTTTTACAATTTTTTCGTAAAAATATTTTCTTCCTTTTCACTGAAAAACTGTCACTATGTAATTGTTCATAGGGTTTTCTCTATGAGGATAACACATGTAGGAGTGAATTTTATACAGGCAATAGTTAAATGAGCATAAATCTTTATAAATTTTAAACAGCTGACCTGCCTTAAAAAAGAAATCACAGATCAGGAACAGATACGTACTAATAATTACATTGTAAACCGGTTTGTAGAAGGGAATCTTTTTTAGCAGCCAGGTTTTGAAGTTTACTTTTGATTAATGGATAATCATATAGACCTTCATTTGGAATATTAAACAAACCTGTCTTAATTATCTGGTCAGTGTCATACTAAGTGGTTAATGACGCGAGGAAAGCATTTAGAATGGCCAGTCACATGTAACATTGCCCAGACTCCACTTTGTCAAAAGATGTACCATGATATAGAAAAGATTTATGAACTCATCGTGACTTTCAAAAATAAACAAAGTTGAGGTGGTGGTAGAAGACCTATTATCGAGTACTGAGATTGTAGAGAATTCCATTGTTGCTCTTAAGAGCTGTCAGGTAATTGTTTATTCTAATGGTTTTTCCATTCACACGGAGGGAGAAAAGTTGACCTCCGGGTAAACCCTGCCTTCTTTCCTATAATATACTTCTCTGATGTGATTGCTTAAGTGAGTTTGTGGAATTCTTTCTCAGACGGATTATTTTAGAATGCAAATTTATAATTCCCTTTTAAGAATCCCACACAGCTAAAGTAACCTAAATTCTTAAAAAAAAAAAAAAATCAATTGAGGATTTTAAAGGTTTACATTATGATAAAATAATCTAAGCGGGAGTTATTTCAGGAAATAAGACCCACTGGCAAAACCAAGCCTCTCGCCTTAGAAGCCTCCTCCAGACACAGTACAGTAAGTCTTTATTATCTGTACTGTGTATGAAGCTGAAAGTCACAAAGACTAATAAAATGACAGACCGTGGGGCGGACTAGCATCTGTTTCGAAGGCTCCAAGGAGTACCCAGCTTAGAGTCGGTTCTTTGGTTTGGGGATTATCTCATTTCCCTAAGGTACTGAACCTAAGACGCTTTTTCTCTAAGCCCCACTATATCTCCTCCCATCCTTGGCCCATCCCCCCCACCCCCCACCTGCTTCCTCACCCCGGGCGTGGATCACAGTGAGCCCGAGGTCCCCAGCCACCTGGATTGGCACAAGAGCCAGCAGGGACAGCTAGAAGCGAGCAGCCATTATGGGGCTTCTCCTGGGGGAAATGAGGCTTGCCAGGTGCCTTCCCCTCCTCTTTGTCTGGATTTAGAGCCACAGAGGGTTAGATCTGGACAGGACCTTCACCGTCATTTCTTTGTAGAGATGAGATGAATGGGAGCCTGGAGAGGCTAAGGAGCTCGTGTGGCACAACCTCTTCCCAAACTCAGCTTCCAGGCTGTCCTGACCCCGTTCACTAGAGCCCTTCTTTGGACTTGAGCCCTTTCCAGCCTGGGTAGTGGTCAGTTTCATATCCCTGCCACCCAGCCCGCAGAGAGCCCGCAGTGAAAGCTAGGCAGATAGGAGAGTGCTCACGGGCATGTAATCGGTATGTGACCGAAAGAATGCTTGAGCTCTGGGACTAGAAACGGAATGTCCTCAAACCTAAAAACGTGCTGGCACTGAGGAAACTGAGCCCTTCTGAGCACGGACATTGGAAATAGTCCCCTCTGAGCAAGATTTTCCTTCCCAGTAGGTGAGTCACACAGAGAAGTAATTGTCAGGGAGTGAAGGGGGTAGAGATTTAGACTTAGCTGGGGTGGCTTTACCCCAGGACACCAGACCCAAGACTAGGGGCGCAGCAACACCATGCTTACGGAATTCATGGCTCCTGAGAAGGAGGACTGATTCCCTCATTAAATGAGTAGGCTCCGTTTAAAAAAACAAAACAAACAAACAAAAGAAACTGAGCAGGTGGATAAATGTGGTGCTCAGTAACCTGGAAGCCTGGGTGTTGTCTGCGATCCTTCCTCCCCCTCCACAATCAGGTCTGATTCATCATCAGGTCCTGTGATTCCAGAAATCTGTCACATCCAGAGTCAAAGCTTTCATCTCCGTAGTTTATTTCTTGTAATCATTCTTTCCCAGAATATGGCAGTAGCCTGTTAGCGGATTGCCCTGCCCCCCTGCTTGCCCTCTCCTGGGCATCCTCCATAGGACCTCTAGGAAGAGCTTTCTGAAACACATGTGTGACTGTATCATGATTCTGCAGCAGCTCCTCCTTACCCATGGGGAAAGTCTAAGTTCCCACCGAGTCTGAACCCAGCTCCCCTGCCCTATATCCTCCTCTTCACTCTACTGACCTGCTGGAGCTCCTCTCTCCTCCTGCTTCTGCCTCTGTGTGAAATACGCTTCTCTCCCGACCATTGAAGCCCTGCTGGGAGGCCCACATTCGCTGTCTTCTCCTCCGTCAATCCTTCCCCAGCTTTGCCGCCGTATCTTATCCAGCAAAGTTGAACATGGCCCTGCTTGGGCAGTAGCCTGGACCATGGGACTTTGCATACCATACTGATGCCATTCCCACCCCCAGGCTACACTCCTGGAAGATGGGGATCATCTTTACCTAATCTCTGCAGGCCCAGCTCCCAGGGTGGTACTAAACACATAGTAGGAGTTAAATAAGTGGTTGTTGATTGGGCTGATTACAGGTGACAGAAATAGGAGGTTGAAGATTTAGTCCCACTGAAGCAAAGTGCTAGGAGAGTGGTATACTTTGTGTCCCTTAGAAATACAAGTTCACAGTATGTTCTGGCTTCAGTCTTGGCCTAGGACAGCGTGCCATGGAGCCCTTCTCTCTGTCCCTTATTCCTCATTCCCTACACTCGTGTCTTACCTGTAAGAACTGTGATGACCTGACTTGTGAAATGAATATCTGCTTCTGTATGCAGCTCCCTCCCTATCATCTGATGAACAAATCACCTATTTCTTCATACTTTTATTTTTTTAGAGAGAGAGAGAGAGCATGCATGGGGGTGGGGAGAAGAGGGCCAGAGGCCAGAGGTGGGAAGGGAAAGATGGAGGGAGAGGCAGAGGTGGGGAGGGGGAGGGAAATTCCCAAGCAGGTCTGAGATCATAACATGAGCCAGAATCAAGAGTTGGGTGCCCAACCGACTGAGCCACCCCAGTGCCGTTCTTTATATTTTTAATAAATGTAGCCACAAATACTTTAAACAGCAACCTCCCAGCCCCCCAGCTGTTTTACCTGACACTGTGAATTGCCAGTGTCAGTTCTTTTTCCATGAGCCCTTCACCATTACTAAGTAACCCATCACTTCATCCAGCCTAGACCCGGGTTTTCTGATGTCAAATGCTGTGTTCTTCCTGCTACACTGCGTTGTCCTTTAGGCTGGTGCATTTCTCTTAGGCTGCACTGCTCAAACTCCAGCTACGGAGCTGAGGTCTTCAGTCATCGCTTTACTTACTGGTTCCTTCTTTTATCAGACTGCTAGATGATGGGCTGTGTCACTGTATCCAGAGGGACCTCAATCTAGTGACAGAAACATGCTTGTAAATGAGTGGTTATAGGCTAGAGACAAATCACCATGCCAGCACAAAGTGTAGGAGCTTGACAAACGTGGAATCGAGGAAGCCTTCCAGGAGGAGGTGGCATTTCACCTGGGTCTTGAAATGTGAGTGTCCTCAAGGAAGAGAAGAGCATTCCAGGAGGAGGCAACAACAGAAGTAAAGGCCTGAGGGTATGAAAAGTTACGGCAGCTTTGAAAAATTGAGGGTTGCTGTAGCTTAAGCCACCAGATGCTTAAGGTACAAGGGAGGAGACCCCTCTTTTCAAGGGGTTTTCTTCAGAGATGAAGCTTGGTGGAAACTGTAAATGCTCCCTACAGCTGCTCCCAAGCCCTGCTCTGCCCCACAGGTGCTCCCACGGCTGAGCGAAGTTCCCAGGGCTGTCGCCACTCCCACCCACTCCCACCCGCCTAGGCGGGTGGCATCCCAGAAGGAAAGAGGCAGGGGAGGAAGCAGATAAGAAAGACAGCTTCTGTTTAGACACAAATATCTTGGTAATCAGCACAGATGGGATGAGAAATACCAAAAAAAGTACATGACAGTTTAGAGAGAATTTGGCTAAATGTTACATATTTTTAACATACCTGTATAGAGTTTCTGGAACAAGCACCTGAATCTCTCAGAATCTGATTGGGCCTTGGGGTTATGCCTCAACCAAGTGGTGTTTTGATTTCAGAAATGTTTCCTTCCCCATCCACAAAAGTATCCTTGTGATTTTTTTTTTTCTCCCACCAAAATAAGGTGCAGGATTTGTCTCTGACGCTGTGTCTCCTTATTTGGACGGCAAGCTGTGTAACATATTTCTACCCAGCGTGAAGCTTCTTGGCAGACTCTTGAGGCCACGTTTTGGTGGCTTCAGAGTTATCTTTGGATCTGTCAAAAGTGCTAATGGGCTTTCTGGCCTTCTTTAAGCTCCTCATTTCTATTTTCTTTTTACTTCCATCCTCTCCTAAAAGAAAAATTTATGTAATTCATCAGCAGTTAAGCATTTTACTGAAATGCTCAGCTGAGGGCCTTGTAATTTTGTTTGCGAGAATAGCTCTGCCATGTCACGGTCTTCAGAACGAACCCCACCCTGACATCATTAGCTCAGCACTCCTCAGTCCACTGGCCAAGGGACCCACTCGTTGACTGATTCACACTGCCTTGCTTGTTCGCCTTCTATTTTTCAAGTTTGTTAGGAGGCAGGTTGGTGTGGTGGTTAGAGCAAAGGCTGCAGGTTCAGGGGACCTGGTTTTGAAACTGGGCTCTGCCCTCGCTAGCTGGGTGACCTTCGGAGTCTACCTACCCTTCCTGGGCCTGAGTTTCTTCATGTATAAAATGAAGATGATAATGCCTTTTTCAGGGTTGTTGAGAAGATTGGAGAGAACCCCGGTAGAGTACCTTTTGTCTAGCACGGAAGGATTACTCAGTAAATGGGATAACAGTTCTTAAGAGCGACACTTTTTATCTTTCGGTATTTTGAGTCTGCTTTGTTCCAATGCTATGCTTTCTTTCTCGAATCCAACTTTCACGTCCTGTTTGCACTGATATAAACAAAGAGCACAGGTTTAGAGCCAAACTCACCCAAGACTGAAGATCCACATCACATATAACTTTGGTCCTATTCGTTTTCTCTCTTGCCTCTGTTTCCCTGTCCGTACAGATGATAATACCTGTTGAAGGAGTGGTTTCAAGATTAAGCGAAATAATGTATGTAAAGCTTTGTATATTGTAGGTGTTTAAAAATACTTAAGTGGGACAATGTAATGTAAGGGAAAGTGTATGGGCTCTGAAGTTGGATCTGAGTCCAGATTCTGACTCCACTGGTTATCGACTCTGCCAGACTTTATCTGGATATTGGAGGGAGAATGCCTCCTTGGAGTTTTGTGAGAAATGCATAAGATTACACATACGAAGAACCTGATAGGGTACCTGGTACTTGGTAGGTAGTATGTGGAGCTATTTAATTCACTCACTGTTCATAAAGGTCGATGGTTAGCCTGGTATTCCAGCCAAACAACAATAAATCATAAGATAAGTGCCCATTCTTATTCCCAACCCATAATATTGTTGAAAAGCCCTTTATGCTATTTTGCATGTAAAATCCACCTGGTTTACTTGAATTTATGGGTTTATAGCTCTTTCATCATTATAAACCACAACCCCTGGCAAGTAGTGTTCCTTCCCTCCCTGACCCCCTTCATTTTCAGAGGATTATATTGTGAGGCATTGAAAACCTGTAACATTGAAGAAATTAACATATTCATGTGTATTATTAAAGTCAGGTGGGTATAGAAAGGGTTGCAGAAATGAAACACATTATGTTTTTTTCTGAAATCTGAAGAATACCAATCTATAGTACTAATTAAAGATGTGATGCCCCGGCTATAGACAAAAGCTAGTTAAAACACTTGCTTTGTCACCACTTCCTGCTGCTTGTCTGCAGTTGTTTTCGTTTGTTGTTGTTGTTGTTGTTTTCCTTTTGAATGAAATACCTGGAAATTGTAAATCTTTGAAATTGCTCTAATTCCAGCCGAGCCCTTTTAGAGAATGTCAGTGGTGGAGGAGGGGGACACCAGCAGCGATGACAAGAGAGGAGCGTGCCCAGCCTTTGCTGGGACAGAAACAGGCTCTGTGCCAAAAGTATTTTGTCCCTGGGTCCTTTCTCTTGCCTAGATGTTATGGTACGGCACATTGGGAAAGTTCTAGGATCCCGGGTCAGAACATCTAAGCTACAGCCCTGTCTTTATCGCTTTTGAGACTTTTTGGTCTTGGCATCCCTCTCTGAGGCTTGGTTTTCTCATTCGTAATTGCAGGCTCCTGTCCTGCTCACCTTTCGGAACCGACAGGCACGGCAGTGCAGTGCCACCTGTGACCTCACACAAACTGTAATCACCACACACAAGTGCTTCATCTCTGAGGTCTCATCCAACTTTGCATTTCATGATTTTACACGAGCATGGGATTCGGTCTCCCAGGTGGGAAGAATAGAACGGGGGCAGAGGAGAGCATGATTTCCGATTATCTTCTGTTTCTCCTACTTTTTTTTTAGAAACCGCTTGTAATAAGAACAAATGAAATAAGCCACAAATCTCCCCTTCTTGTTTCTCCTAGAGAAATCTGACAGAATATTTTGTAGCCGTGGATGTAAACAACATGTTACATCTGTATGCCAGTATGCTGTATGAACGCCGAATTCTCATCGTCTGCAGCAAACTCAGCACTGTGAGTAGACAGTCTTGAGATGGGCTTTTATAATTATTTTATTTTAATTGAAGGACGTATCGGGAAGATGAAAGACAATTTTAGAAAAAGGAATCAGCCACAATCCCCCTCAACATGTCATTTTCCTTAATTATTCATGTTTCTTTACAGTGCCGGTGCACGTTTTCATTGATTCCTGTAGCTTCAGTATCAATTATAAATCAATTTCCATTTGGTCTCATTATGAACACTTTGTGTATTTTCACATATGCTTCCATCATTGTCATTTTTTACATGTCTGTATCATATTCCATTGTGCTGATATGTTGTCATTTACTAAAGCTTTCTTCTCTTGGTGGCCATTTAGGTGGTTCGTAACTTCATCCTTTAGTAGATAATACTGCACTGAACATCTTTTGGCTGCTTTTGGTGGAGGAGGTTCATAGTCTAATGACTTAGGACCATCAGGTCAAAGGACCTTCTGAGCACTGTGACTTGGGGACTGCCAGACGGCTTCCCAAACACACTGTGCTTGTTTATACTGAATGCTGCCAGCCATATATGAGTTTCCATTTTTCCTGCAGCCTTGCCAGAATTGCATGTGTATTCATGCATATGTGTTTTAATTTTGCTGATAAAATAGGCATAAAATGGCCTAGCAGGTTTGCTTTATTTTTTTCTTTGGTTAGAGGTTACTGAATATTTTCCATGGGTTTATTTCCCATTTATATTTTGTCAATGTCTTTTCCCGTTTTTCTTATAGAACTCTTTTTTCTGTTCGTTTTTTTCATTAATTGGAATGAGGTCTTTTATATCGTAACAACTATTACTATATGGATAATAGAAATATTTTTCGTATTCTGTTTATTTTCCTTTTTTTTTAACTTGCCAGGTATATGAGTTTATATCTTTCCCTGTATTCTATTACAAAAATTCTCAAACACAGAAAGCTGGAATCATTTTACAGTAAATACCCATAGAAGCTGATCTAGATTGTGATCACTTGCCTGTGCTTGCCTTGGTGCATATTTATTCATCTGCCCATCCCACGTGCTATCCATCAAGCCATTGTATTTTTGGATGCGTTTTAAAGTAAGTCACAGACATCAGTATACTTCCCCCTAAATAATTGAGTATGTGTGTTATTAACTGAAGTTCAATATCCGTTTATAGTAGGATTTTTCCTTCGAGGTTAAGCTTGCAAACAGAAATTGACTGGGAGTGGAATGCCTAACAGGTACCTCTCTGTTAGAGAGGGTAGAAAGACCTTCTTACAGTGAGAATTTCCCTAATGAAGTCTGTGGATAAAATCAGTTGTGTGTTCACCCACGAATGCTAGGTGCCCAATAATGAAGACTTTGTGAAGCTGTTAGTGTTCTTTATGGTTTTCATTGTAACTTCAGTATTTTATTATTTCTTTGGTATTGTTTGCTTGTCAAGAACTCACAATTTTTTGATTGTGCCAAGCTCATAGCACGTAGGAGGTGATAAAAACGTGGCCCTTGCCGTCAAGGGGAAAACATCCCAGCGTAGACCTCTTGCTTTGTTTTGGCATTCTATTTTAAACTAGAAATGCAGTTCATAATCTCAGGGCTTGAACACCCAGGCAGTTTGAGAATGAGAAGATTGCCATCCAGATTTATCACTGCATCTTTATGAGGCTAGTCAGAAAACAAAGTACAGTTGAGGAGCACCTGGCTGTCTCAGCCAGAGGAATGTGTGACTCTTGCTGTCAGGGTTGTGAGTTCAAGCCCCATGTTCGGTGTAGAGATTACTTAAATAAAATTAAAAAAAAAAAAAAGAATAAAACTACAGTTGAAAGAATCTAGTCTACAACCAGTTCCTGTTGCACTGGAGTATTATACTTCAGTAGAACAAAAAAGAGACATCATATTAAGTGTAATTTGAATTCCCTATAATATGATCATGGTGTTTTTGAGCTCCTAATACATACCAGGCACTGTGCTAAGCACTTTGCATCTATTACCTCATTTAATCTTCACTCTATCAGTGTGTAGGAAGTTCTGTTATCACCGCCTCCTTATAGATAAGGAAGAATGTAGCTTCTGTGTAATTTCTTTTGCTTAGAAATAGTGGATTAAACACATAAAGTTATTTCTGCTCTTTTCCAAAACTAAAATGAACTAAAGAATAAATCAACAAGCACAAAGAGCAGATGCAGCAGAGATTTTTTTTTTGTAGCAAAGATTTTTTAAAATAGTAAGAAAATACTATTACTGTTATGCCAGTATTTAAAAACTAAGATGAAATGGACAGTAAATTATAACTTACTAAAATTGAATCAAAAAGAGAAAAATCGAGTAGGTCATTTAATTTATAGAAATTGAATTAATACATAATTTTTCCCCCAAGCACTCAGCTCAGATGGTTTTACAGATATGTTTTATCAAACATCTCAAGGAACAGATCATTTTAGTCTTAGACAAATGTCTTCTTGGGAGTCTAGAAAGAAAAAAAGAATGCACTCCAGCTTTTCTTGTGATGATCGTATAACCTTGACATTCAACCACACAAGGAGGAGACATTACAAGAAAGTTTGTCAGCCAATCTTGCTTATAAATCTAGCTGTAAAAGTTTTAAACAAAATAGTAGCAAATATGTTAAAAAATGTGATTCATAACTAAGTTGGATTTATTCTGGAAATGTAAGGTTGATAATACTAGAAAAATCTATTACTATAACCTACCACATTAATGTATTAAAAGGGAAAATTCATGAGGCACCTGGATGACTTGGTCACTTGAATGTCCCACTCTTGGTTTCAGCTCAGGTTGTGATCTCAGGGTCCTTAGGTTGAGCCCTGCTTTGGGCCCCATGCTCAGTGGGGAATCTGCTTGAAATTCTCTCCCTCTGTCCCTCCACTCACTCTTGCGTGTGCTTTCTCTCTCTCTCTCTTCCTCTGAAATAAATAAATACATGTTTATAAATAAATAAATCAATAAAAGGGAAAATTCATACGGTCACTAGTAGTTGGAGAAAAAGCATGACTGTGTTCATGAACAGGAAGACTCAATGTATTGAAGATGTCTTTTTGCTCTAGAACAATCTATAGATTGCATGCAGTTCCATTCAAAATTCCATTAGGATTTTACACAGTACTTCGCAAACTGATTCTGAAGTTAATGCAGGAAGGTCCTGAGGAAGGCCAGGACATACCTGAAGAAAAAGAATGAGTTGTGGAAGCTTGCCTTACCAGAATCGAAACTTTTTATAGAGCTGTAGTAATTAAGATGCTAGTAATGGCACAGGAATACACAAATAGCCTTGATGGAACAGGATAGACATTGCAGAAACAGGCCATGTGGGGGGCTCTTTATATGCAACAGAGGTGGCATTGTAAAATCTGGGAGAATGGATGGATTTTTCAATAACTGATTATCTACATGGGGAAGAAAAGGGAGACAGTTTCTACCTTACACCGTATGAAAACTGAATTCCAAATAGATTGAGGACTTAAATGCAAAAGACAGAATTTTAAAACTTTGGGAAGACAAAATGGATAATGTCTGTGATCTCAGAGTAGGGGCGGATTTAATCAAATAATCCAAAATACACATTGTATATAGGAAAGATTAGAATTGTAAATATTTGTTCATTAAAAAATACCATTCAGAGAATGAAAAGACACGTCGCAAGCTGGAGTTGAGATATTTGCCATATGTAACACCGACAGGATTAATATCTGAAATATATAACGAACTACTGCAGTTAAAAAAGCAGAACACAAATCTATCAATAGAAACATTGGCCAAAAGCACAAATAGGCTTTGACAGAAGAAACACGAAATGGCTAATAAATATATGGAAAGATGCTCAACTACATTAGTAATCCTAGACAAGCAAATTAAAACATACAGTGATTAAAACACTAGGTTTGCAAAGACTTGATATCTACAGAGTCAAGTGTTACATTGAAATTGTGCTGGAGAATCCACATACTATGCTGAAAAGTATTTGGCACAAAACTATTTGCATACACTCACAATTCAGCTATCCCATCCTTGGATAGAATAGTGTGTGCGTGCCTGCTTGTGTGTACACATACACACTCACTGGTCATTTGTCGTGGGATATATGTACATCATGATCATAGCAGCATTGGGTTTTTTGCTTTTGTTTTTTAAACCTGGACAGAGCCTACGTGACTACCAGCAGAGAACCCCTAAATTATGGTATGGTCATCCAATGGAGTACTATATCCATAAAAAAGAACTAAACCACCAACATGATTAGGTCTTTAATGAAAGAAGTGACAGAAGAATATACAGCACGGTTTCATTCACATAAAATTCAAGTAAGAAAAATTAAATGGTGTATTATTTAGGGGTACATACAAACTGCATGGGGGATGAAAGGAAATGATTAACACAAAATTCAGGTAGTAGTTTCCGCAAAGGGAGTGAAAATGGTATAATTGGGAAGAGGCATATAAGGGACATCAAAAATATTGTTTTCTCTCTTGAGGGTACTTAGGGAACCAGCAGACTACTCTGTAAAGGGTCCAGTAGAAAATATGGCTTTGTAAGCCATACAGTCTTAAAATTAGGGGACTGCAACCTTGTAGTTTACAGTCCGTAAACTGGTGGGTGTGGCTGTGTTCCAACAAAACTCTTATTTACACAAATAGGCAGGCCAGACTTGGCCTTCAGGCTGTGGTTTGCCAACCATGAAGTTAGGGTGCTGGGTTTTGGATTCTTAAGTTTTTTTCTTTTGAAAGTTGATTATATAATGTACATACTTTTATATGTATCGATATTTCAAAATTTTTGAAAAGTTAAAAAAAAAGAAGATACCAAGCCTCTTCATCCTCAAATTTGACAACACAGGGGTAGAGGCAGAGGAGTTCTTGTAGGAAGGTTAAGAATTAAAATTGCACGAGATTTGGCAATGGCAGTTCTTGAAACCAGAAGACGGTGAAACAGCATCTTGAACTTCTAGGGGAAAATGATCTTTCCTGAAATTCCATACATATCTAGTGGATGCCCTCAGAAGAGAGTGGCACGAGCCCCTACCATCCCTGCCACCTGCAGGAGGTCTCTGTTCCTCCACTCTGCTTCTCTGTTGTGGATGCACTATCCGTCCTCTGCAGCGCCAACCACTCTGCTTATCCAGCTGACTCCATTCAGCCATTATTTTTCATGGCACTGTCTTAGGCACTGGGGTTACAACAGTGAACAAGATAGGCCAAACTCCCTGTCCTGAAGCCTACATTCTAATTCTAGTAGGTAGACCTTCAGTAAACTAGGTAAGATAAATACCGTGGTACAGTAGCTAATGATGAGTACTAAGGAGTGTTAATAAAAGGAAGAAGGAGACTGAATGGGGAGGGTGAGGTGGCAGGCATTGTGGTTTTAGATAGATGGTCAAGGAATGCCTTATTGAGACGGTGACGCTTCAGTTTCCTTCTTGCTGCCATCAGGGAGTTCCTCCAGCAGTGAGCGCCTCTCTGCCGCATCACTGTTTTCTTCCCTACTGGCCATTCTTTTTTTTTTTTTTTTTTTTTAAGATTTTATTTATTTATTTGACACAGAGAGATCACAAGTAGGCAGAGAGGCAGGCAGAGAGAGGAGAAAGCAGGCTCCCCGCGGAGCAGAGAGCCCCATGCGGGACCCGATGCGGGACCCGATGCGGGACCCGATCCCAGGACCCCGGGATTATGATGTGAGCCCAGAGCAGAGGCTTTAACCCACTGAGCCACCCAGGCGCCCCCCTACTGGCCATTCTTACAAGCTTGCTTACATGGTATAATATCTCGCAGACTTAAAAACAAAACTTCCACATCCCCCTTTATCCCATTTTTATTCTCCCTTTTAGAATACAGTGTGTCAAGAGTTCTCTCTATTTACCGTCTAATTGCTCCCCTCCCCTCTCCCCCATCCTCTGTCAGGATTTAGCCCTGTCCTCTCCACTGAAACAGCTTTTGTTCAGGTCACCAATGACCTCATATCAAGTAAAATTAAAGTGAGTTAGTTCTTATAAAACTCTTAGAACAGAGTCTGGCATAGTGTGTGTGGGTGTGTGTATTTATAATAAGTTACTAACATCTGTAATGGGAAGTCAAATATTGTTTAAAATTTAAAATCAAGAAATTTTTTCTTGTTACTTGTTATTAAGAAATAAGGAGATAGATGCTGTGTTGAATGTGATTACTATGAATTCAGGTTAAGGACTGCCTCCATGTATCCCTTTGACTTAAACTTTTTTTTAAAACAATTGATTTTTAACTGTGTTCTGCATTTTACTGATTGATGGTAGAAACCTTTTTAGGAAGGGGCAGGGGTCTCCTTATATCTCACATGTGATCAGCATCCCGATGTGTAATTTCTCTGGGGATTAAGTAGCTGAGCAGACTTCAGTTTTATCTAAGCCTTTCTCCAATTTCAGAATCGAAAGTTTTCTAATTATTGCCTTTTATTTCCTCAGTAGTGGCTTTTTATAATCTTTTCAATGGGCGGGGAAACATAAAGGTTATTTTAATAGCCTGAGGTTTCTGATGACCCTCTCTTGACGAACCCAGATGTGGCCTATTATACTTTGGCAAAACCCATTTTTCTCAATTTTCTTTGATAAGATGTGGGCTTGGTGCTCCTCAGGACCATCAAGCATCTGAAAGATAAAAGCTGTAAAACACTCCAGAGTGCCATTTTCTATAAAGATGACTATGTCAATAGAGACAAGCCCAGCAGTATTTAGTTCAGAGTCAGGTAATATTCATTTTAGGCTTTCTTGGTCAATAATATGATAGTCTTTGTATAAGAAAAATGTGAGTTTTTGTTCTCTTTGCTCAGTTAATGTATATTGATTGTTTTTCCTTTATAAATGATAAATAGGGAAGGCTTAACTAAATCTTGTTCTCTCATGTAAATACTTCACTGTGATCTCTTCTAGCACAAAAGCCCCATTTTTCTTCCAGATTTTTATAACTGAGTTTAACTCATGTTGCTTTTTGCTAACTCTTTTGGGTAGCAGGTAGGTCTAAAATAAGACCTTTATGGAGATGATCTCTTATAATTCCAACAGCAGTCCTAGAAGATCGATGTAATCCCCAATATGCAGAATAGCTCATCTACGCTGAGAGACGGAGTAAGCTGACAAAGGTCATGTCCTAGTTGGGAGAGGCAAATGTGCAAGTGGGTCACTGTGATGCAGTGTGGCTTCAGGAAGAAACCACCGGGAGAATTACATATACAGACGAAACATAGCCCCTTCAAAGTGCTTGCCTTGGGGATCAAATTATGTGTATTGGGTGTCACCTCAAACTCAGAACCCGTGCGTGGGAACTGTCAAAGTAGCCAGAAGCACATGGTTAAGAATATCCATCCCACTGAGGGAGTTTGTGAATTCTCTTAGCCAAAAAGATAGTCTGAGCCAAGTCTGGAGGATAGGAGCCTGATGGAGCTGAGTAATACTGGTTTGAGTCCTGATGGTATAGTACTTAGAGGAACTTCTTGGGTAGCTTATAAATAGTTCCAAGACTTGCCAAAGAGGTGTGTTGACCGCACCCACGGACTAAGTATGTGGGGTGCCCTCATCTTGATTCATAGCCTGTATTTTATATGGTCCCCAGTTCTCCCTCACACCCTGTTAAAATGATTTTAAGTTAGCCTTTTTGAACTACCTACTATGCGCCCAGCTTTGTGCTAACCGCATATGTAGGTGTTCATACTGCTTGCAGCGGCCCTGGGAGCTGGTCGGTTTTATCCTCCTTTTGTAGATGAGAATATTTGGCACTGGGAGAGCTGAAGTGCCTTGTCAAAGATGGGATTAAAACCCATTGCCTTTGAATGCACATTCAAAGCTTTTTATTTTGGGTTTCGTGAGCACTTACTCTGTGCCTGGCAGCGCTCGGCACCGGGGGAACAGAAGGCCTATATCTGAATTTCTCACTGACACACTCACCCTATTAGGCAAAGCCCTGTTTCCATGAGCACTACTCGGATTCAGCCCACTCTGACTGCGGGTGGTTAGATCCGCCTCTCCACGAGCCACACCCCTGCCATTCCCTTGCCATGAGCACAGCCTCCGTGGGTCATAGCTTCCCCAACTCATTGTGGCTTCAGGGCTCATGTACTGCAGTTCCTTCCAGCCCCTGGGCATCTTGGCCCTAATTGCTCCTTTTATAATTTAGGGGTAGTTCAAGAAGTTCTGTAAACTGAGAATATCCCGTAAATGATGACAAAGGCATATTTACTTGCCAAGAGAGTGTGTATTTGTTTTAGTTCGTGGATGCTTTTTAAAAACATGTTCTGAGGGGCGCCTGGGTGGCTCAGTGGGTTAAAGCCTCTGCCTTCGGCTCAGGTCATGATCCCACGGCCCTGGGATCGAGCCCCAAATCGGGCTATCTGCTCCATGGGGAGCCCGCTTCCTCCTCTTTCTCTCTGCCTGCCTCTCTGTGTGCTTGTGATCTCTGTCAAGTAAATTAAAAAAAAAAAAACAAAAAAAAAAACCCACAAAAACCCCATGTTCTGAGGAAGGAGGCACAGTTTAATGGCAAGACCACTACCGAATTAATTGAGCTCCCACACCTAATTATTGATGTAGTACCCATAACTGTGAAAAGAACTGTGGCTTTTCTGATAGTACCTCATTTAGGGAAGGAAAAAAAAAAACAAACAAAAAAAAACTAATACCTTCTCCCTGTCACTTTCTTCCTAAGTATTAGTCCCAGACAACGTGAGTGATAACCTAGTGTGGGTGTGAAGGGATGGGGATGGGTGCCCTGCCAACCTCGCCCCACTCCAGTCCCACCCACTCCCACTGAGCCTGCTTTTCTTGGCATCACCTGGTCTTGTCACCTAAGAAGGGCCCAGTTGTGCAGTATGCGGGTTTTCAGATTTGGTTTCGTTTTCACTTCTTTCCTGATGAACTCCACCTGTTCATTCCTATGCCAGCCTGTGTCACAGGAAGTGCACCCAAATGACGTGTGTCAAGCTTTCCCAGCTCTTCTGGACTAGAAATAACTAATCCCGTTTTGCTTATCTGCCGCCCTCAAAGCAGAGATGAGAGCGGCCGTTTAAGAAGGTTGGAAGTACTGGCCCGGAGCCAGGGCCTCTTTGCCTGCACACTCCACGCTGCATGTTCCAGCCGTAGGAACAAACTGCATTATTTTGTTTCAAACTGTGCTCAAGGGAAGCCAAGACCTTGTAACTGGAAACTTACCAAACAGAGAATTCTAAGACTAAATTTAGTGTTCTATTTAAAAAAAATAAAATAAATTGAACATTTTGTTTGTTCATCTTTTATATGTTAAAAAAGAGAGATTAACCTAGTTCACACTAACAACCCAAGAGGAGTATTCAAAGAATTGAGAAGAAAACTAATCCTCTTGGTGAAGAGGGAAATCCTTAACAAAATGTAATGAAGGGGCGTGAAAGACAGACTCTGCAGCCAAACTTTCAAACTTTCAACTAGGGTAGCCTCTCTGATCTTCATCACCTAAAATTTTATTGTGGCTCAGAGAATATTAAAAACTTAGAGATGAAAGGAACTTCCATTGGCAGGAAATAGAAAAGACTGGAAGGTTTGACTTACGTCGTTTTTCTCTGGTTTTGGAGTGTAAATACAGTTAACTGCTTTTTGAACAATGTTCTTCATTTGATTATGTGTGAGTTCATTTTCTCCTGTTTGTGTTGGACTGCATCTAGAATGAAGAGCCTTGAGATGTTATAGAGGCTCTGTAATATAGACAGCATCAACAGTTTAATTGGCAATATTTTGAAAACTGTGATTTCAACCAGCCAGGGTATCCCTAACTAGTTCTTGTTCTTCCTCTCCTGCTTCTGCTCCCTTTGCTTCAGTGAGCATTAATAAGCACCTGTTTTGGACTAGACAACGGGATTCAGACTGCTGGTGATCCCCAAACGCTGATCCATGGGCTGTCTGTGTTAGGATGACCCAGAGAACTTGTTAAAAATCCAAGTTTGGGGGTGTCACCTCCAGACTTTCTGGTTCAAAAGGTCTAGCATGAAAACCACAAAAAGTCTATTTTTTTTAAGGTTCCTTAAATGATTAATCTACACCCAGATTCAGAAACAGTGAATAAACTGTTCTGTAAGATAAAAACAATTATTTCTTCTTTGATTACTGTTATTTTGCATTATTAGACTAATTTTCATTTTGAGACTACATAATGGAGCCTGACTAAGTTTGTTTAGAAGACAGGACCGCAGGCTAGCACTAAAAAATGCTTTGATTCCATGTTTCTCTTTAGGAGAGTTTTGATTTTGGCACTGGCTAGTCGGGGATCAGGCAGAGCTAAGTATAATCTCGGTAAGCTGTCAATAATTTTGGTTGCTGATGTGGTCCACCGTTGTAATTCAGGATGCATGGGTATAAAGAGAACGAGGTGACGGTTCTTTTCAGTCATTGCACTGAGAATGTGGTCAAGAATCTTACGTATTATTTTAGTGGTGTGGTCAGTTTGTGAAATAGTATATTCTTTAGGTTATAGGACTGATTATAGCTTATTTTTATATGACTCTCAGGAATCAAATCTCTACCAAAAAGCACTAATGGGTAATATCCAAGTCACCAATATCTTCATATGCTTGAAAAGCCCTTAACGGCACCCATGTTGGCAGATGTCATGTGGATTTTATTAAAGAAATTTGAGCACCTACTAGGTGCTAAGTCAGCAAGAATAAGGACTTATGATTTCCTGCGGTTTCTGTAGGCTGAAAGTGTGGTCACTTTGGTGAACCATAGCGTGATGTGAGATTAGGCTGTGCTGTTAGGTTGGTACAGATCTTAGGAAAACTCACATTTTTTTCTCTTTTTTGCTATCTTGATAGCTCTGTGGTCTGCCAGCTAGATGATTCAGCCAGTCATGCTGGTGATCTTTTCCCAAGAGGAAGGACAGCAGGGCTACGCGAGAGAGTACCAGACTTCAAGTCAGGATGCTTTTGTTCACTTCCTACCTTAATGCTCAGTCCTCCCTAACCATCTGGCTTTGGGCAACTTACTTGATTTTTTTGAATCTTTCTGTCCTCTTGTGTAAAAATGGGGATGAGTATTAAGTGGTTGTCGACGTGAAAGCACATCGCCCAGTGCTAGGCACACACTGCTTGGTCAGCAGAAGTTAGTTGACTCTGAAGGTCAGTCAACCCTAATTTGACTTTCAGAAGCAAAAGGGCTATCGAAATCCTGGAAGTGTTGTGAAGTTTCGATTAGTATAACTGGGGATAGTAGGTGGTGAATGAATCCAGGCAACAAAGGATAGTCATGGCAACTCCTAGGAGGTTTTCCACACCCACCCACTTCTCATTAGTCACTCAGTCATTGACCAAATTGTCATGTCTTGTTCAAGTCTCCACGGTCATGACTACATAGAGGTTGAGTGGCCTAAGAAGTTGCTGTGTATACTTGACCCAGTGTTACCACCTGACCACGCTCCTGGAGAGGATGTCTGGCAGCTTCCTGTCTTCATCCTTCCAGACTCTGCTCTGATGTCTCTCTCGCTCACTCTAGGAAGCAGGCCTGATTCTTGCCCCAGGCAGAATTAATGACTCCTTCTTTATGTGCTAACACAGTTGAACCTCTATTGTACCCCCTCCTTCATAATGCCTTTGTGTTGAAGTTGATTGCATTTTGATCTTTCTATTTTAAATTGCTTGAGGGCATGGCTTGTACACAGAGTGGATACTCGGTAATAGTCCGATTAATACAGATCCCAGCACAGAGGCCGTTTCCTGTGAGCTAAGAACACAGACTCCAGGGCTAGACTCCCTGGATTCATCTCCTAGCTCTGCCACTAGCTCTGTGACCTTGCATGAGGTCCTTAAATATGTAGTCACCTTGGTTTCCTCATCTGTAGAGTGGATACAGTAGTGTTACCGACCTTACAGGGCTGTTACGAAGATTAAGTGAGTAAACACATAGAAGCATTTGGAACAGTGCTTGCAGTAGTAAATGCAGAGGAAGCAAAGTGGTCAAGGTGGTGGCTTTGTTATAACTTCAATCTTTCTGCATTTACTGGTATTTTCTAAGGTTGAATTTGCCTGAAAAAATGCTACAGGGAAGATTTCTGCCCCCATGCCTTCAAATCTAGTGAGTCCTACCACCTGATGTTTCCTGTTTCTTTCTTTTATTTATTTATTTATTTATTTATTTATTTTTTTAAATTTGACAGAGAGAGATCACAAGTAGGCAGAGAGGCAGGCAGAGAGAGAGGAAGAAGCAGGCTCCCTGCTGAGCAGAGAGCCCCATGTGGGGCTCAATCCCAGGACCCTGAGATCATGACCTGAGCCGAAGGCGGAGGCTTAACCCACTGAGCCACCCAGGCGCCCCCTTTTCCTGTTTCTTCATGTATGGTTGGATACCTGATAGATAGGTTCTCATGATTCCATGTTCAGTTATGCTACTATTTTTAAGATTTTTTTAAAAGAGAGAGTGTGTGTGCAGGGGTGGGGGGTGAGTCAGAAGAGAGGGAGAGAGTCTTAAGCAGACTGGGTGCTGAGCGCGGAGCCGGACATGGGGCTCAATCTCATGACATCCTGACCTGAGCCAATGCCAAGAGTCGGGCACTTAACCCGACTGTGCCACACAGACGCTCCTATGCTCTTTCCTTTTAAAGAATACAATTCTTTATTAAAGCAGCAGTGTAAATTAGCTAAACATAAATTATGATCTTAGAACTATTTCCAAAGAACTCTTAATATCCACTTACACAGAACTTGAGGTGGCTGATAGATTTCTTTTTGAGGGGACACCTGGGTGGCTCAGTGGGTTAAGCCTCTGTGTTCAGCTCTGGTCATGATCCCAGGGTCCTGGGATCAAGCCCTGCATTGGGAATCTCTGCTCAGCGGGGAGCCTGCTTCCCTCCCTCTCTCTGCCTGCCTCTCTGCCTACTTGTGATCTCTCCCTCTCTCTGTCAAATAAATAAAATCTTTTAAAAAGATTTCTTTTTGAGTGCCAACTTGGATCCATCGACAACGGTTGCATGTTTGGAAGAATCTTCAGGCCATGTCCTGACTCCACAGTTAATAGTGTCTGTCACAGGCACAGAATGGAGGAGAGACAGCACCTTGCTGTCCCTGTATTAAAATGAATTATCAATCTCAATGTAACTTTGCCTTTTTCTCTTTCATCTTAAAGAAAAGGCTTCGCTCTCCTCACTCTCGTGTCCTGTGGGCTTACTTACATTACAGTGCGCCATTCCATCCTTTCTGCCTCTGCTTTGGAAGCGAGAGCTTTTCTCTGGCAGTTTTAGTTGCTTTGAAACTTTGCAATGTCAGATCTTGGCACAAAAGCTTGTTGCCCTGGCTAATAACTTACTCTAATTACTTTACCTAGTAGGTCACTTTTTAAAAAAGAAAAGAGAGAAGTGATTAAGCAGGTGATCTCCTGAGAAAGCTTCCTGTTGACTGGATGATCTCACCCTTAGAGGAAGGCGCTCTGCTCGACTCCATGATGGTGCACTAGATTTTTTTTTTTTCTTTCTCTTCCCTTTCCCCAGTGGACAGTCTCCCATCCAAGTACTAACCAGGCCTGACTCTGCTTAGCTTCCAAGATCAGACGAGATCAGTTGTGTTCAGGGTGGTATGGCCGTAGACTCCCCAGTGGATAGTGGAGAAGCAAGAGGTAGGATGTGTTCCATCCAACTAAGTGAAACTACTGGAAGAAAGATTGCCCCCACCCCCTGCAAAAAACAAAACAAAATAAAAATAAAACCCTGAAAAACAAAACTGAAGAAGCATTATATTTTAGCTTCTAAGAAAAGCAGGACATTCTTTGCTCTTTTCCTTCTTTCCACGCACATGTCTGGCATCTGTCTAGACCAGCTGAAGGTCTTTGATTTCTAAGGCTTTATAAATCGTCTTTCTGTTAAAGCATCTTTGATAGTTTCTTAAAAGCCAACTCTTCCCTCAGTAAATATAGTAAACAGAATTTGATCAGAGCTGAACCATTTATAATGAAAAGGTTTTTCTCATACCCTTGGAAGGGTTAAGTAGATTAACTTTTGTAGCCCCTGCAAAAAAAAAAAAAAAAAAAAAAGCCTTTTTGTTGGCCTCATAGTGGGTTTGCTATTTGAGAGTAAGTAAAAATCAAAAACAAAATCAGCAACACTGTTTGAATCATGAGCCGTTTATTCCTTGATGATTATAAACATGGTTTATAATCAAATAAAAGAATTTAGTTCACAAACTGAGAGACCTAAGAACTTCTGTAAGACACACAACGTTTTCTGCAACTGTTCTACTTAGGATGATTCATGGTTGAAATGCGTGGACTTAAGAATGACCTGTCTTTAAAGCTAGTAATCGGGTATTCTTTCTGTACTCTTTGTTTTTATCAATTCCCTGGTGTTTGGCCTCAGAGGGGAAAGCGAAATCCTGCCTGGAACTAAGCCTGTGATGAAGCAGGTGTCAGTTTGATCTTTCAGCATCCTGAGTTCTAGGATGTGAAGAATGACTGTGACCATCTGATTTTTCCTTTAGTACTTGGAATCTCAATACCTTTTAGAAATGTACAGCTTCTAATTGTGATCTCTTAAGCAATTACAATTTGTTAACTGTCTGGTAATCTTGTCTCCCATTCCTCATGGTGTTAAGCTGGAGGCATTCTTACATTCCCCAACGATTGCCCAGCGCCTGCTCTGTGTCAAGCGTAGTGAGATAGGGAGGGGAAATCAAACGTGGTCTGTGTCCTTGAGGAGCTCACATCTTTAGTTTCATGCCCCCTGGTCTCCTCAGATCATCTACCTCTGAGATACCCGGAATGTTGGGGGCCAAGCACTGGGGAAGGCTGTGCCCTCCACAGTCTCCGGTTAGGCCTGCAGCAGCTAATGGGGGTAGCCAAGGTAGCCCAGGCATTCCAGGTTAGCCCCTGTAACTGCAGACCTGAAAAAGTCAGATGAGCTTTGAGATAGACCCTATTTTACTTATACTTAGCGTAGCTGAAGAAGGTGAGCTGGGGTACAGGAGGCACATTCTTCATGTCAAAGGATGGGAATTCCTCTAGATCAGAAATTGTCAAAGCTGGAAGAGGGCATAGAGATGACGGGGTCCTACTCCTCCTTTTCCCTGTAGGTGAAAATGAGACTCAGGAGAGGAAGCGGCTTGCTCAGATCAAAAAGAAACTTAATGGCAACTCCATGGAAGTGTATGAAAGGGAAAATGACAGAAAGCCAGACTTTGAAATCGGTGGGCCAGATTGGGGAGTAAGCTTTCCCGCTTGACCAAAAATCATTATGCCCTTGTCTAGAATTGCCAGTGGATTAAAGACCATACAGCACCCCAGTTAAGGGTAACTAACCCCCAGGAAATGATCAGATCTGTGTTTGTTTTAGAAATGATTATTTTCTGTTAATTGGTATTTTACCCCAGGTATTTGGTCATCTAACAACAAGGCAGACGTATTTCTGCATAATTTGGCTGTGCTGGTAGGAACAGTATGTCACCTAGTTCAAGCTCCTCGGCATGGGGTATAGGCACAGGGTAGGCAGTCAAAAATGTTTTTAGTTAAAAAAAAAAAAAATGTTTTTAGTTAATTTATGCATTGTGGAAGCGCAGTGGCCATTATAATCTGACCGACCTGGATGTGAGTCCCAGTTCTGTCACCAATGAGCTGTGTGGCTTTGGGCAAAGTTATTTCACCTTTGAGACTGATTCTGCGTCTGTGAAGTATGGTGATGAGTGTACACGTTTGTAAACGTGCATGCTTCTTAAGCAATGCTTTTCAGAATCCTAAACCCCTCACACAGTGCCTGGAGCATATACTGTGGGGATTCCTTGGGGTTTTGTTTTTGTTTTTTGTTCTGTTTTGTTTTTAAAGATTTTTATTTATTTATTTGACAGACAGAGATCACAAGGAGGCAGAGAAGCAGGCTGAGAGAGAGGAGGAAGCAGGTTCCCTGCTGAGCAGAGAGCCCAATGCGGGGCTCGATCCCAGGACCCTGGGATCACGACCTGAGCCGAAGGCAGAGGCTTTAACCCACTGAGCCACCCAGGCGCCCCTGTTTTTTGTTTTGTTTTAAGGGGAGAGTCTTACTTTTCTTTCATGTTAAACTGCAGAGCTGCCGTTAGGAATCAGCCAAGGAACTAGAATCTATGATTGTGGCTATCTGGGCATTATATCTGAGAGCTACCTTGAACTAAGAAAAAAT
>NW_019154097.1:28863536-28998775 GCF_002288905.1 Enhydra lutris kenyoni | reverse complement strand
ACACACACACACACACACACACACACACACACACACACACACACACACACACACAGTGTCTTCGTGATTTTTCCACCTCTATCATTGGTCCCTCTCCCTGTCCTATCCCTGTTGCCTTCTTTCTTTCTCTCCCTTTGCCTCAAAGAAACTAATGGAGCCACGCAGAAAGCTCCAAGATAGAACTGACCTTGCGCACCTTTAATTGAGGACAGAATTAGCTAAAAGTGTGTCTAGAAACCCACCAGTGGTTTACTTTACAGTCTGTGTCCTGGCTAGACTGGCTGTTGGCTGTGTAATTTGTCTAGTTTTGTCTGGAGTCTTAGACTATTCAGCTGCTTCAGGGCAAAATCTTTTGGGGTGTCATTAAATGGGATTGATAATTGGCTTCTGATGAATATTCATTGTGACTAATGACTTTGGGCAAATTTTACACATACTATCTTTCTATTCTCCCACTGAGTGAGATTTTGATAGGATCATTTTCTTCAACTTGCACTTCAATTAGATACTTACAATACCCCTTTGTTGACTATAATCCAAATTGTATACTTTCATTACTTTAAAATTTTGTATTCTGTAAGGAATGAGCATAGGCCTTTAAAAGCCTTATTTTACAAATGGAGTTTGCCTTAGAATTGTTTTTAAAATAAGTGGCTAATGATAATTTATGGGATATAGCATTATTTCTGATTAAGCACAGATAAATCATAACACTTTTCTTGTGGTTGACTCACCACTATTCCCAAATAACGATGTACATCATTTTGCCACTTTGCATTTTGGAAAAGAGCCAAACAATTCTCTTTTTTTGTTTGTTTGTTTGTTTGTTTGTTTATTTGTTTGTTTTCTTAACCAAATGGATAAATGCATTTTACTCCAATTACAGAGATTTGGCTTTTAGGAAACCCCCAATGAGCATGATGATTGAGCACCTTTAAAAATGTTTAATTTTTATAAGGGATAGGCAATTTTAAAATCTTGGTGTTTAGCTTTTAGGTCTTTTTGAGGGAAAGGAGACATGAAAAGAACATTGTCTGGAGATAGGATCTCTGCCGCTTTATTGCTTGAAATAGGATTTGACTCAAACCAATTCAAGCTAAAAAGAGGGAAGTAATCAAGTTCTGTCTCAACCAGGAACATTCTATTGAATGACTTTCCCAAAGAGAATTACAAATGAATTCATGTGATGAGGACATCTTATATTTGTACAGCACCTTAGAGATTTTAAAATGCTTTTACTTATTTATTTGATGTGTTGTAGAGTTACAGAATAGACGTATTATTGAAGGAAAGAAAGAGAAAGAGGGAGGGAATCCATTAATATGATTTCCCAAAAGTGGCATATTTGTGTGTCTAAGCTTGCCATTATTGTTTTGGAATTTGAGTTATATACCCCACTCTGTGAGACTCAGGAAAATGTTAGTCCAATAGTTAAAAGCCAGGCCACTATCTTTATATTGTGAATATATTGTAAGTTGGAATTATTTTTTATTTATGGAAGAAACATTGCATTGATTCGCACTTAATAGTGCGAATTAGTGCTGTGCCACTGAGAACATGGAGAGGAAGAGAGGCAGGGTATCACTTTACAGAGAGAGGACAAACTTGCAGACCAGGTATAGTCCCATTAATAATGGGGTTTTATGCCCAAAAGAGCCATGCGAGGAAAGTAGTGCTTTCACAGAGACCCAAAGGAGGAGGAGTTTGCCAGGGGCACAGACCAGGGTAAGGAGTCCCTAGCTACTCCCAAGTCTGAAATGATTTATTCAAAGGATGAGTTTGGAGAAGGCAGTAGGGACGGTGGCCAGAGATGCTGCTCTGTAGTTAGATGGAAGCTGGTGGAGACACTCCTGCTCCACACGTGCCCCAAGAGACTTCCGAGGAGGATGGACATGACGGGACCTGCACTTCAGTCTGAATCCTTTGGCAGCCAGTTAAAGATGGGCAGGAAGAAGTGGGGCCCAAAGCCAGGGTAACCCTCCAGCCTCCCTTCAGGGTGCCGCTGGAGTGAAGTTGGTTCATTTTCTCCTCATTCAACACCAGCAAAGATTTTTCATCTCTTCTAACCCTGAAGAGATGAGTCATGTAAAATATGACAGCCTTCTTTATATGGAATCCTACTGAAATGGGTTGAGAAGGGATGGATTAAACCTACCAGCCTTGGCAGAGTCTCTGGGAACAACTCTTGAGAGCTTGCTGGTCAGCCCCTGTTCATGACATGTACCTGATTTAAAGAACAGGGTCTGGAGGGAGAAGGAGGGGGAAGAAAGTAGCAGCCGTGGATTTCATACACAGCTCTCACAACTGGGAAACATCAGCAGAATATCCAATTTAAAGCTGTTCATGTTACACTAACCTCTGGGATTCTTTTAACTGGGCCTTGGCACGTCACTCTTTCGCCACGTAAATGTCCTTCTGTCAGCAAAGGCCAGTTAACAGCTTCCAAGAGAAGCAAAGTCCTCATGGGAACAGGCTTCCCAGAAACCAAAGAAACATGAAAGAAAAAAGGCAGAAAGAAACATGTGTTGTTGGCTTTTGTCACTTCATAGCCCTATCTCCAAAGGTGTTGGGTTTTTTTTTTCCTTCTTTCACTATATTGAATTTTGTAGCAATTTTATTCCATTATATCTCTGTCCCTAATTTTTTAATTACATCAAATCCTGATATGATGTGTCTGGCTCTTAAGAAAAAGAACAAATATGAAATAGGGGCATGTCAAAAGAAGAGGGAGAGGAAGGATTAATCAGTAAACAGTGCTGGGGCAATTGATTAACTATGTGGAAAAAATAAATTCTCACCTCTGTCCTTAAACCTAAATTAATTCCAGATGGATTAAAGAGTTAAATGCTGGGCAAGAATTTGGAGGATGTTTGTAGTATAGCAGCAGTAGAAACTATCGTGAAGGATGAGATTTGTCTGTGAAATTATTTAAACCTTCTCTTCCCCAGCCCCCAAATTCAAAGGAGATTATAGAAGGATAAGTTATTTTCAGAAATATTACAGAGCATTACTATCCTTTGTAAATATCCAGTGTTCACTTATAAATCACTTCTAAAAAATACTAATACTCATCAGTGGACTACGAATGTGAACAGACCATTAACCTATGAAATAGAACCAAGAAACATGACCAGCTGTTAAGCTTTAGACATGATCGGAGGGATAAAAATAAAATCCAAACAGATACACTTCCAAAGCTACTAACTTGACTGCAGTTCTTAGCCCCGGTGAGCTGTGGAGAAGACATTCTAGGGCATGGCTGCAGGAGTGTAAAGAGCCTCTATCCTTTATTATATTAATACATTTATTATATTTAAACTACAGTTGTTATCTCTGAATCTTCCATCTAAGAACCATGTCTGAAAATTATTGACATGATCAGATGATATAACGTGATGTTGGGAGATTGGTTAATACACTGTGGGAAATTCACTGAGTGTCGATAAGAGATATTTTCTAGGAATATTTAAGGATGTGGAGAAACGCCAGCAAATAAACATGGACTTCTTTTAAACGAGCACTGTATTTACAGTAATCCTAATTTTATTAGAAAAGGGAATAAAAGTGCCTTGTTTGTAATTTCCCAGAACATCCAGTTATCTTCAGGTGGCGAAAGACTTATTTTCTTCTGCCCCTTTTTCCATTTTCTAAAATCGCTACTGTCATCCTGCATTAGCTTTGTAATCAGGGTGGGGAGGAAGCTTTCTTAGGAAAAGCAAGCTCAGGGGACACCTGGCTGGCTTACTGGGTTAACCCTCTGACTTCAGCTCCGGTCATGATCTCAGGGTTCTGGGATCGAGCCCCGCATTGGGCTCTCTGCTCCACGGGGAGCCTGCTTTCTCCCCTCTCTCTGCCTGTCTCTCAGCCTCCTTGTGATCTTTCTCTCTGTCAAATAAATAAATAAAATCCTTAAAAAAAAAAAAAAGGGAAAAGCAAGCTCTTGCTAAATTTGAATTTGAGTGGTTGAGGTAACTTACAATTTTTAAAATGTGGAGAAGTAGGTACTGAATTTTATTGCTCACCTCCAGTGAGCGCTTCGCCTCCCATGGATTTTGTAGCTCTGAAGCTCTCATTTGCTTGTGTTACAGCTGACCGCCTGCATCCACGGGGCTGCCGCCATGCTGTACCCCATGTTCTGGCAACACGTGTACATCCCCGTCCTGCCTCCGCACCTGTTGGACTACTGCTGGTAAGGCTGCCGCTCCCCACGTCCCCTGCTTTTCCTTCCCCAGCACCCGACGAGGATGTTAGGGCCATCCCTTGTAATGCAGTTGCTGACTAACCGGAAACTCCTAACTTTGGAATGACATGAATTTTAGACCAGGCGATCGATTGATCGCATGGCTCTTTGGTTTCCAAATGGCTTTCAGCTATGCTGTGGCATTCTTCCGAGTGCAAGGCAGTGGATCTTTTCCCATGGCTCACTTCGGAGAGACCAAAGCACCAAGCAGTGGTGTGTTTTTGTTTTGTTTTGTTTTGTTTTTTTCCTTTTTCCCCCCAAGATGGATCAGAGCCCGGTGAGAAGAACAGTTGTGGTCCCCCAGGTCTTCAGGTTTCAGCCATACCCTGACACATTCTGTAGGACTCATTTCCAGCTGTGTTGGGCACACAGGCCAGACTTCAGAACCCTCTGCGGTTTTTGGTTTTTTGTTTTTTGTTTTGCCGAGAGTTTCACTGTCCAGGGACATGTATTTTAGCGAAAGGCAGGCAGGCAGGTTCTAGAGTCATCTCTATCGCCTTGGGCAAGTCACCTGGCTTAAGACTCTGTTTCCTCATCTGCAAAGTGGAGTCGGACCGTATGTGCTATATGAAGAGAAATGATTCAGCAGATGAGGGGACACAATGTAGAAAAGCTGCTCATGGTAGGGGCTCAGTAAATGTTTCCGCAGATACGTTGTCACCCTCTGTCCTCGATAGATTACCAAGAAAGACTGTCTGTGTAACGGATTTGGATCTGTTTTCCTTCTGAATAATTTCTTTCTCCAGCATAATGTGATTAAAGACATTGTCTCCAGACAGCTCAAGTCAGCAGATGTTGATAAGGGAGCACTGTATGTATGTAGGAAAGGTACTGCCTGCCAGAAATTAAGAAATTCAGGAGAAAGGGACCCACTTAAAAACTGATGATTTAAGGACATTTATTATCAGGTCAGTCATAGTCTTTGCTGGGTTCTCCCAGCCCATTTTGCAGTCCTGTCACTGAAAAGGTTTACTAAAATAGCCAGGTTGTGCTAGGAGCTTAAAGGTATTCTGCAGTACTCCTAATTTGACTGTGTTGGGCTCACTCTCATCCCAAGAAGCCATGTGTACAACCAAGATGTAGCTCAGGGCCATCAGGGGAAAATCAGTGGCCCTTTCCAGCGCCTAGCACAAAGTGGATCAGCTTATTTCTCTCTCTGCTATGTATCTTTCTTATCAAGGTAGCTGTTTTTATCCGCGCCTTTCTCCCACTTAATGAAATTAAGGAACTCTTCCTCTGCTCAGACTTGCTGCTTCCTTTTGAGCTTCTGAACCGACTGTCTTGGCTTTTTTCATGCTGCCACGTGTCTCAAAGGAGAGGACCGTGTTTGCTATCCAGTAGTGTTCGTGTTGATTAAATGAAAGACTGGGGGGCTGGGCAGAGGAGGACACTGACACTCAGGAAGAAAGAGAGAGGGAACTGGGAGGGGGAAGGAGGACAAAGATGGAGGAGGATAGTGAGAGGAATAGATGGAAAAGGTAGAAAGGAGACATATGTTCCTAAGACAGACTCAACGCAGTAATTCCCAATCCTCTCAGCACATTGAAGCCTGCTGCCATCACTCCCCTCAGCCCCCACCAACATAGAATAGTCTCATAGGCATTTGCCCTCACACAGACACGTGGCCCCCAGACTCACACACACACACTGACACAGGTCCCTTCCCTACGCACATGTCTCTGATGCCCCCACGGAGAGACACCCCCCGTACACCTCACCCCAGACATGTGCTTTAAGAGAAAACCTTAGAGTTCTCCGTGGAGGAGACTCACTTGTGTGTCTTTTTTTTTTTTTTTTTAGATTTGATTTATTTATTTGAGAGAGAGCGAGAGAGAGCCCCCAAGCAGGGGAAGTGGCAGGCAGAGGGAGAAGCTGGCTCCCTGCTGAGCAAGGAGCCCGATGCAGGACTTGATCCCAGAACTCCGGGATCATGACCTGAGCTGAAGGCAGATGCTTAACTGACTAAGCCACTCAGGTGCCCCGCACCTGTGTGTCCTGATGCTGAACTTCAGATGCGAGCACAAACAGGCTTCTGTGTGTAGGGATTGGCAGAGTCATTGTAGTTCCTCTGCCTCCCAAATAGTACAACTTTATTCTTCTATTATTTCGAAAGCTTTGGTTGCTAAATTGTCAGCTAGCTTGAAACTGGCAGCTTCCATTTCCAGAACTGTGCAGAGAGAAAGGCTTTGTCGGCTTCAGTGGTAACAATAGCTACCAGTGTTGAAGATCTCCGATGCCCCAGTCTGTGACCTCACTCAATTCTTCTAGCAATTCTGTGAGGTGCATATTATTAGCTCCATTTCACAGATCGGGAAACCAAGGCCCCAAGAGGTTTAGTAACTTATTCTAGTGTAAATACCATATACTGTATGCTTCTGTTTTTATAAAAACAAACATTATGTGTGTCTGTGAGACACAAAAATGTGTGTGTAGATGTGTGTATATAAATGTGGGTGTATCTATATGTGTATATGTACACACACACCATACACACACACACACACACACACACACACACACACACACACACACATACACACACAGGCAGAGATCTAAGAGGAAACACACCACAGTGTTAGCAGGGATTTGGAGAGGAGGGGGAGGAACTCGGTGTGATTTTTATTTTTATTTAGTTTTATGTTATTCTGTTTCTGCAATGAAAACGTATGGTTTCTATACTTGAAAAGTTTCACTTTAAAAAGACATTAGTATTTATTCTAGCCATTTGTTCTTTCCAGCCGTCCTTTCTTGTTTGCTTAAAGGATTTGTTGGCTGTTTTGCTCTTCCCTGTGGAAGGTGATCTGAGGTCCTCGTTCTGACTTCCTCTCTAACTCCAGCCCTCTCGTGAGCTGTGTCACCAGCCTGCCTGAGAGCAACGATGCTGGCAGGTCTGCCTTAGAAGGGAAGACTTGACAATGACGACTCCTAAGCCCTTGTCAACCCCAACTTCCACTCCCAAAAAATCGAAGCTCAGACTTGCATTTTCCAGAGCCTGAGCGGGTTCTGTGATTAGGCTCCATCTGGGAAGTGTCTGTGTACATGATAGCAGTTCTTCTCCTGGTCTCTTGTTTTCATGAAAGAACTTTCTTGACATTTGACCAAAGGATGATTACAGGCCAGTGGAGGTTGGTATCTGTTATTAACTACAACATGTTAAGAATGTGGAAATAAAAGACCCCGAGAGAAAAAAAAAAAAAAGATCTTCCATTCAAGTCTTGATTTGATCATCTTCAGCCTGCTACCAACTGCTTTGGTCAGAAACTACAAATGTCATGAAATTTGAGTCAATGCTAATAACTTTATTCTATTGTGCTCGGTGACTTTCACCACTGTTGAGTTTAATCCTTGGTGGTGAGAGCCAGCAGGGATAACTAGCATTTTAAGTAAAGTGCTAGGAGCTTGAAACATGTAAATTTGAAGGAGGTTTGTTCCTCTGCAGATGATTTAAATGTTAAGTACGTCCCCATGCAGGGGATACACGAAATGGAATCTGAAAACTATTATCTCCTGTAGAAATGAACTCTCAATTTACTCACTGCACAGGAAGGGCAGATTCTAGTCATTTTCACTGCCAGCAGGTGCCCTTTCTATGCATAATAGACTTCGAAAGTGTAATTAACACATGAGGACCACTGCTGCCAGTTTTTCTTCAGGTACATGCTGCTAGGGGTTTTCAGGACAACAGTGTAGGCTGTGAGAGCTTTTTACATTGCACTTGAAGATGAGGTGTTCATTGACTTCTGGACAAAGACATGTTAAATGGGGCTGAGTCCAGATCCTGCTGGTGGTATCACAAGTCATGGTCCTTGGGCCCAGAGACCCCAGGAACTGTAATGCAGCCTCGCGTAGAACAGAGGCCAGTAGAGAAAGCTCTGGGATGCGGTGAATAAATGGAAAGTATGATGCCGAAAACCCCACAATTATGTGGAAGACTCTAATTGCACATTCACAAATACAGCAACCAATTATCTGAGTTAACTTTAATTAGAGGTATAATCACAGATTTTAATTATCTGAGTAAATCAGTGTAGTACAAATGATCTGCCCCCAAATATTTCCCAAATTAAAATTTTCAAATCCCTTCCCGTTTTTGGAGAGGGTGGTAGAGAAAGTGCCTCGGCTTTGGATTCAGACAGAGGACCTGGATTCAGATCTCAGTATCATGTCTTCTTAGCTGTGTAACCATTAAAAATCTATTTGATCTCTTCGACTTGCAGTATCTTTTTCTGGTAAAGTGGGTTTAATTTACCTACTTTGAAGAGTGGTTTAGAATTAGAGATACTGGTCATCAAGTGGCACTCAGGGGCCACTTAGCAAATAGTGGCTGCTCTTACATGGTTATTATAAACATGGGACATGGATTTTGGTTTCCAGAAGGTTTAACTCAGATCAGACATTCTTATTTCTGCAGCTTTGTGAGCCCAGGGGAAAACTTTATAATTCATCTTTTCTTTTTACCCCTCAGATTGTTTTTATTTTGATTTTTTTTTTTTATTTAACTTGAGTTATTGTATGGTTGTTTTCATTTGCAGCTGTGGCATAAGAATGAAAAGAAAAGAAACAAAAGCAGATGGCAGAGAAAACGAAAGGAGTAAGACATTTCCAGCCCTTATGAATATTTAAAAACATGTGCTGCTGGTTCCTTTCTACTTTAGATCTGTACCATTTTCTTGACTTTGAAAGCGAAAATGAGAATGTTCCCTACCTTGGCTGACGGCAGCCCTGACCTTGGCCGGTGTTGGGAGGGCCTTCCCATTTCTGGGACAAAGGGATTAACTTGCTGATGAGAATCTGAGTTTCCCTTCATTATAATAATCACCATCTATTGAGGTGTGTGTGTGTGTGTGTGTGAGAGAGAGAGATAGAGAGAGAGAAACTCTTCATCAACATTATTGCAAATCTTCAAAATCAAACCGTTAAATAATATTTCATTATTAGCTCCATTGTATGGTTTCAGAAGTCAAACCTTAGGGAGGTTTAGTAACTTAAACCACTGTCACACAGCTAGGAAATGGTAGAGCCTGTGATTGAAATGTAAAGCCATCTGATACTAAAGCTTTCCTTACTAACATCCTCCAGAGTTTGAGAGAATAAGTTGTACCCATCACCAAGATTTTGTGAAAAAAAAATTTTCATGTAGGCGTCTTGATGACTTATGTTTTTCATTCAGAAAATATTTGTAGAGCACTTACTATGTACCCGGCACTATGCTAATTAGATGTTGCTAATAAAAGGTCCCGGTAGAAACCATATGGTATTTCCCATGTAAATTCTTTTTTCTGCCTTACTCTTTCAGAAGTCGTCCTAAATAAGGACTACAAGTCAGTTCCCAAATTGAATTGTATATTTGGGTTGTTCTGGACACTTGTTAACATGCCTTTGTGACAAAATATTTCCAGAGCAGATCAGGGCAAGTTCATGTCGTCCCCCAAAGACCAGCCAGATCAAGAGCCAAGTTAGTACCTAACTCCCCATGCTCTTGAGGATGTGGCTGAACCAAAAATTATATCCTGTGTGAACAATTAAGGTTTGAATTTTGCAGTTGTCTTTGTAAAATGTGTTGTATCTCCTGACTCTGGAAACCATTCTTCCACTCGGAGTGGGCATGCTCCAACTGTGTGAGAGATTCTAGTTCTGGGCTCTTTATCCACATTGCCTTTTGGGTTCCGAATCAATTCCCACATGCTGCGTCACGTTTTCCATCTAGAATTTTTAGCAAGCAGGCTGAAATGTGCCTGATCACAGGGTCCCCAGTCCACGGGGTGAAGGGGCATCAGTCTATGAAGTGACTTCCGGATGACTTGGGGCTGGGTCCAGTCTAATCTCTCTCTCCATTGATGCCATGAGATTTTGCATAGGGAATAAATTGATGCTAGAGTCAGTGGGATTGTTGATATTCTTAGTGACAGAAATAGAAATCAGTGAAGTGTGGTGTGGTGGAAACAGAAAAACCTGGCTGTGGTTCTGGCTTCCCCATTTACTAGCTTTGAGGTCACCGAACCTCTCTGAGCCTCCTTTCTCTTCTGTCAAACATGAATAGTAATTACTACTGACAAAAACAGGTGTTCCATAAACAGTAGGTACTACTTTTGTTATTAACAACTACAGATAGATAGATTTATAGCCTATCTATTAATGTGAATATATAGGAACGACCTAGCAAAATCCAGTTGAAATGCACAACATCCGGGTGAAATGGGTGTAGTTTAGGTAGACAGGTGTGGCTAAAATTCTTCTGTATATAGCAAAGTCTGGGCCCTGTAGGTTTTGTTAAAGACTGAAATCCAAGTGAGCAGAAACTGTCATATGTATTTTGTAGCAAATATTTATGAGTGCCTGCTATATCCCTGGCATTGGGCACAGGAAGGAAGGAGCTTCTTTGTAGATGGTCCTGGATCTGATAAAACACTCCTTCCCAAAAGAATTCAGGTGTCCAGGCAGGAGTAGGAGAACAGACTTTTTTTCAGCTAAGAAGCAGTAAGGGACAAGGTCCAGTGCTCAGGGTGGAACCACACCAACAGGAGCTCCTTTGGGGAACCGTAGGAGAGGATAAGGACCAGGATTTCAGCTTCAGACAGAAGAAGGGGAGAAGTTGGGTCTGTGGTTGGCTGATGGGGAGGAAGCGTACAATGTGTGTTGGTTGAACAAAGGGAAATTCTAGATTTCCAGGGAAATCCCTTAGTAAGATTTGGCTAAACTTGACCCTGAGGTTTGAACAGAGAAGCTGAGTAGTAGACGAGTTAAGTTTCGGGTCCAAATCCTGGCTCTGGTCCCACTGAATACGTGTCTTTGGGTGAATCACATTACCCCTCCGAGCCTCCCGTCTCCTCATCCACAAGAGTGTAGGGGAAAATATGTTCTCCATAAGAAGCCTGGCAATCTAAAAACTCGTTTGGTGTTGACAGTCACCACATTTCAGTGCCCCTCCATTTCCTTCAGACTGAGAGTGCCAAGAGCCTTTGGAGGAGGTTTTGGACAATTTATGAGTAAACTGTCTTCCTGGTGGAAAAATGGCAGAGAGGAGAGACTAGATGCTGTTTGCATTATTGAAGCCATAGACGCTATAGGAATCTACTGATACTGTGGGTTCTATAGGTTCAAGTTCTCCATTTTTTAAAATTCAATCTTAACTCCTGTACTGCGACACTTAACAGCCTTTTTAAAGGTGTACGGTTCTCTGGGTTTTTTGTGTCTTCACAAGGTTGTGCAATCATCACTACTAATCCCAGACCCATTAGATTTTTTAAATATAGTCTTTATCATTAGTAAGGTAATTGGTCCTCATTTAAAAACAGAAATTTTTTAACCTTCCAAAAGGACACACAGCGGAAAGCCAGTATTTGCTGGACATGAGCAGCGCGTGTGCGTGGTTGGCATCAGACCCTTCACTTGGTCCCTCCAAGGTGCCTCTGATGGCACAGGTGCCAGGTGTGCGGCGAGACGGCAGTCTTCAGCCTCAGCGGCGTATGCCCGCAGTGGTCCAGAAACTTGCAGGGTTAGAGAAGGCGAAGCGCCCCGCCGCGGAAATGGCCCTTCCCCGCTTGGGGCTGGTGGTTGTCGCAAGCCGCCCTGTGGGGAGCTCTCCTGATGACAGCTTACCCGCACTGTGGGCCCGCCACCTCCTCTACATCTGAGCGTCAGAACCTGGCCTGCTGGTCCACCTTGTCAGGCCCGGTCCTGCTGCCGGCTGTGACAAGGGGCCACACCGCTTGCCTCCCCTGCCCCAGTCTCTGACTCCTGCATGGAACATGGCTGGCCCTGACCTCTGCTGATACAACCAAGCCTTGCTTTCCAGTTCTTGCTTTCCACATTCAGTGTGTAATTCCTCACTCCTCCCTGACCTGGAGCCTATCTTGGACCCAGGACTTAGAAAACTGTGGAATTTCTATGGCACCGCGTGGTGGTCTCTCCAGCAAACATTCTAGACATGTTCTGCTCACTAACAGAGCAGGAGTCACAGACCGTGTGATGCCATCATGCCTCAGCAGGGGCAGGACTTTTGGGATAAGCGTCCCTGCCTCTCTCTGTGTGGGCCCGAGGCAGAGTGCATGAAGCCACCAGCGCAGTGCAAGGCTCAGCGTGATCTCTCAGCACAGGGGATTTGTTCTTACCCTTAAACATTTGAAGGACTGAGAGGCTAGGCTGAGAAGGGATTTGATGCTGTACATCTTGGCATGTAATGTGTCTCAGTCCTTAAAAAACAAAAAGAACTCTTTTCCTCTTTTTAAACTTTTACATTTTGGGGGGGTTACTTTCTTTTGATTTATCCATAAACTTCTTTTTCCCTCTCTCATTTCTTTCTTCCTTCATTCATTCCTGCATTTCTATGAGAGTCTCCTGGGCGGCTGGTGGCTCCCAACTTGAGACGTCCCTTTGCAGCTGGCTCTGGCTGTTATGGTTCTCATTGAACTCTCTGGGGCAATAGAAAGCCCTGTCTCCTGACCTTTTCTCTGTGATTAACTTCTCCTGCTACAGTGGTCTTAGCCATGGAGCGCTTCCTGATGTTTTCCAAGTATGTCTCCTTCCGGTAGACTGAGAAGGCACAAAAGGGCGGACCACTTTAGGCTTTGATGTTGACCTTTCCAGGTTTTCATCCAGGCCTTATCTTTGTAGCTCATGTGTTCATTTAGGTTGGGATTGGGGGCTTGGAGCTCTGGAAGGCGTCTCCCCCAAGCCCCAAGGTTACCCCAGGAAGCACAGGGCACACACTGAGAAGAGCACTGCTCCCATGCCTCCCCTCCCCGCCGTGCTTCAGCTGCAGGGATAGACGTGCGTTAGAAAACCATCTCCAGTGCCTGACCGCCTGCACACCATGCTGCCCCACAGGGCACAAGCCCTGTATGCTGGCTCCCGACGGCACGCGTGGGAGCTAGGCAGTTTGGGCCTCCTCTCCCAATCCAGAATTGCTCCTGTCCGCTCATGAGTCCTCATCCCAGGCTGTTGCTCATAAATCGGGGAGGGATGGGTGGAAATTAAATACCTTTTCCCCTAAGAAAACTGTGATTAACTCATGGCATTTGTACCCCTTCTGCTTTTCAAGCCATATTTTCTGCCTCTCACCAGCTGTGACCTTTGTCGAGTCACTTAACCTGTTTGAGCCATAGATGCCTCTCTAAATTATGGAGATCAGCCTTTCAAGACTGCTGTCATGATGAAATGAGGTCACTTCAGTTCCGCCCAAAAGCACCTTGTATGTTTCCTTTACCTCCATTCACACACATACACTAACACACTCATCTCATGTCTGCTGTTCGCCGTGAGCGCCGGATAGTCAGGGACCCGAACTGTTTTCTCTGTCCTCTATCCCCAGCCCGACGCGATGCCCAACACACAGTAGTAGCTGTGGGTTGCCCGACGAGCAGAGGGGAGACACTGAGCGCATACCAAATGTAGTGTAAGACGTTCGTTTTCTCTCTCCCCTCCCCAGTTGCCTTCTTCAGATTTAAGCTCCTGAACAACTAGTTGATTTTTCTCTCTGGACACCACGAAGCCCTGTTACAGTCCCGTTTCCCTCTTTTGGTGTCGGCAGCTGCAGTGCTCATAGCCGAGTTTGTGGCCCTCGCAGCAGGTGTGCTGAAGACCTCGCGGCCCACAACTGCAGCATCACTTTCGCCCCAGCTTGCATGTCTTCCTTTTGCCCCTACTTCTTTTCCTGCTCTTGTTGCTCTATTAAGTTGCTTTAAATCTTATTTAGAACAAAAAACGTCAGTTCATTTAAGCTAGTAAAGTAGACGGTTTTGTTCTATGAAGTATCCACTTGGCTGTTTTCTTTTTCAGTTACGATTGTCAAATAACTTCTTTTTCACTTAAGTTAGCGTGAGGGGTCAGAGAATATTAAGCAAGAGTAGCATAAGAGACTTTGAAGTGGAAGGATTTGAGCTGGAATCACCATTAGCTGTGACCATGGGCAGGCTTCTGGGAATCCTTTTTTTAATCTGTAAAATGGGTGGTATAAATGAGATTATTTGGGGATTAAGTGAGATAAGGTGGCTCAAGCCTGGGGCTCACACTTGGGGAGCACGCTCCGCTGTCGCCGTTGTTCTGGGCTCCGCACGTGGTGGGCGCTGCGAACAGGAGCCCCTTCGTTTCTCCTGTGACTGATCATCTAGAAGAACCGTGCAAATTAACATGTGCTTCATGCCAAACGGGCAACCCACACAAAGGCCTCTACCCAGGGAGGTGTTCACAACCTCTGGGGTCCTGTGAGGAGAGGTGCTCTGTCCCGATGGGCAGCAGAGGTTCAGTAGGACTTGAAGCAGGAGGGCTTGGGGCCCAGGGACACCATCTGAGGAGGGGCTCAGAGGCAAACTTGAAACAGGAGGATTCCTGTGGGTGAGGGGAGTCAGGGAGCTGGTTACTTGGACGTGATGAGACGGGGCCTTTGACTTGGCACGGCTATGGACCAGCCCTCAGAAAGCAGACTGGGGACGACCTCATCTCCTTCCCCCTCTCCTTCCATAGGTCACGCAAAGGCTGGGCTTCTGGGAAACCGTCTGCTCGTTTTGTCTCAGCAGAACGGACTTGGCTTTTCATCTATTCTGCCATTGACAAGTTGTGTGACCTGCATGACCTTCATCTCTTCATCTGTACGGTGCTGGTGGCAGTAGCGCCTGCCTCACACTGTTGTCATGAGGGTCTGTTGAGCTCCTAGCCCGGTGCTGGCCCTTGGCGGGCCACCTGTCGGGTCGCTGTCGCTGAGACCAGAACTGTGATGATGAGGGCTCTCTGACAGGATGTGCTGTGAGGTCTTCGTTGGTGCTCCTTCTCCCATCTCTTGTCCCGAAACCTCTCTACCCAGGCCAAGCCTCCTATTTCAGAGCAGAATCTAAAAGTGTAGGACAAGCTGTGTTTATACTTTTGTTTCTTTTCCAAAAAAGAAAAGCTGAAACAAAGAGGACTTCTTTCAGAGTTTCCTTTCCCTTAAAAGTAGTGAACTGAGGAAAGACTTATGGGCTCCCCTGTGCCAGTCAGGACCTGTGACCTAAGGAGGTATGTGCCTCTGAGAGGTGGACCGGGCCCTGCGGCGTGGGAACTGTAGTGCTGACTGTGCATTTTTATGGGGAAAAGAAAAGCAGCACAGTGGACCTTCCAAGTCCCTGGGCAGCTCTTAGCTAATTCCGTGCTGGGGTCAAAGAGGTGTTGCTTACCTGGCCCGGGGGGGAAGTGGGGGGGTGCTCCCACCTCTCCGCAGGTCCTACCCTGCCCCTCCCCCTCTGTCCTGGGAAGCTGTGTTTTATGATTTGAGCAGCCAGTGTTCCTTTATTTCACCTGACTCTTTTCCAATTAGTAGCCACTCACCTCAGGGGAACATAATTAAGAGGGCTCTAGTTGTCTGGGGAAAGGAATTAAACAAATTGTGAACGTGCGGTAATAATGAACAGGGCTGCAAGACCATTAATAAGTCTGCAGGAGCCACATTCATGCGGGGAATGAGCCTGTGCATAGAACTTACCTGTAAGAAAGTTCTCTACGTCGCAGTCTTGAGTTCGTAGGAGGATTGGATGAGTAGCCTCCTTGGGATACCGGCACGTCTTTTGGCTTAAGTACCGAGCATGTGCTGTGGGTCGGCTTGGGCATAGCCATCCCACAGTCCTGGGTTTGAGTTACAGCTTCCCTGTTTACTAGCTGTGTGGTCTTGGGCGAGTTACTTCACCTTTCTGAGCCTGTTTTCCAATCTGAAAATGTGGGTAACAGCACTGCCTTGGAGAGTTGTCTTGAGAATTCTGTGTAAATAATGCATAAAAGCAGCTGGGTTACAGTAGCTCGATAAATATTATAATGTTCCCTTTCACCTTAATAGAATTCAAATTAAAACATACCTTTCAGGTATTATGTTATATTATATATATTATATTGTCACTGCCTTTTCACCAGCAACAGACCATCTTTCCTTCTCAGGGAAGAAAGAAGAAAGAATAGTTTCTACTCTTCTAGAATGTAACTGATGAAGTCAGAGAGTACAATAATTCCCCGAGAACAAAGGCCTAAAAGAGCTATATTCAGAGATGCACAGGGGCATCCCACAGTTGCTATTGGCCACAGGGCAGTTGTGACACAGTTGTCATGGCCTGCCTGCATATGAACGTGGTCATAGCTATTAATATGGTCACCGCTTTAATTATGTGCACTGTTGGTTCCGCATATGTCGTGTCTAATTGACATTTAAAATGTCTCCAAATCGGAATCAGCATTGAAATATAAAGTCACCATGAATGCTGAAAGTCACCCAGAGCTGAGAAGCATGGTGTCCATTTGCTAGTAGTTAAACGGATATTTGCGTTGCTGTGTTCTTGAGACAACCAGCACGTTCTTTGGAGGACCCAATAAGGGACGGTAGCTTCTAGATGAAGTTGGATTATGTCCTGTTATTGAGATACCCTTGGGAAAACACTCACACTGATGACTGAATCACAGAATGATGCAGAGTGATCGAACTCCGAATGTTGAAGGAGTGTTTGAGGAACAGCTTAAACAAATGTATTTTGCTGTATTTTCCTTTGAAGGTATGCTCAAGAGTGATAGGTGGTTTTTAAATTTTGTCATTCTAAGTGGTGAGAAAGTAACAAATTATAGTTTACTTGTGGTCTTTGCATTCTTGGTGGTGTATAAAACTAAGAGTAAAGGTTGCCTTCCAAAGAAAGTGTTACGCAACCTACCGAGCTCAGTGAGTAGAGGGTGGTGACAAGAGCGTGCTTGGTGGCAGCAGCCCACGAGCCAAAGGATGCCTCTCCAGCTCCTTGCACTCCTAACGGAGCCTCGACTGTCCTCAGCAGGGCTTGGCCACGTATCCCTCAGAACTAGGGCAGGAACGAGAAAATCATTCTTGGGGTGCAAAGAGAAGGGGTCCAATGGGACCAGCCATGTCAGGGCCTCAGAGAGAACCCACATGGATGTGAGAAGTTACTGAGCCTACCACGTGCTGCTCCTGTAACAAGGACTTCGTGGGTTATCTCCAGCCCTTGCCACCATCCTGGAAGATTTCCAGTGGGGCCTATCCTACCCTTTTAGAAAGCACTTTGCCAAAAAATAACAAAAGATATAAAAAAAAAAAAATGAAACAAAAACAGTAAGAAAAGGAAAACAGCAGCAGCCCTGCCTCTTGATTTAGTAATTTTATGATTGGGAATTCATGCCCATGAAGTTGTTCATTTTCATTACCGCGTGACTTACAGTGAATCGTTGGAAGCGACTTAATGTCTAACTCCAGAAATAGGATGCAGTAAATTAAGGCACATCTGTATGTGGTGGACTATTACACAGTCTTTAATCACAAAGAGTGTAGTCTACTATGGGAGAGGTTAAGTGGCCAATGAGAAAACAATAAAATATGTAGGTATCCTATAATTTCAAAGATAGAAATATGTTTGTTAATGCGGGCCACTATCGGGTAAGAAAAATGTGAAAGTCAAAGTAGCGTTAAGGTGATGTGATCCCCCATCCCCAAATTTCTCTTTACAATAAAAAGCCGAAGAGAAGAGGTTTCCAAAGAAAACGAGTTAGTAGCTGCAGTAACGGTTGAGGGTGACTGAGAATGGAAATTTTCAGAACGCACCCAGAATTACCCATTTACATATTTGCTACATTGAGATGTTAAGGAGACTCTGGGTTTCCTTTTTTTCCCCCCATTTTCCTCTCCCCGCTTGGAATTCGAAATTAGTATCTTTGCCGAGCAAAAATGCAAGTCAGTTTGGGGAAGTATTTGAGGCTTTATCAGCAGATGATAGTGTAAAAGGTATTTGTCTAAATTTGCATTTATACAAAACATGGAGCTGCTGTGATTTCAGAGTAAATGTGCTTTCAATATTTTCTAAATACAGAGCTGGTGCAGCCCTAACAATGATTGGCTAAGAAATTGCACTTCTATGATAGGCCATAATTACTCTTTGGGAAATTATTGGGCTGAAAAAAAAAAAAAATGCCTACCTAATGCTACCTGAAGCGTGGGTCTCACTTTGTCCCATTTTGCATCTGTGGTCACTTCTGCAAGACTCCTTTTCTCGTCTTTCAGAGTATCATTGATTCTTATTCCAGGACAAAGGGCATGGCATTAAAACCTACATATTTAAAATTCTAGAAAACATTTCTTTTTCAGGTAAGAGGCTTCAGTTATAGAGACTTTTGCAGGATTTATTTTCACCTTTTTCTCGGGGTTGTTGGAATGGTCTTTTTCTGTACATTAACTCATTTGCTGAAATTTCAGTTCTAAAATTCTAGTTAAAACTCAGCATCCTTTGTCAGTTGCATGATTAAATGTAGAAGCTGGAAAAGTTGATGAGATTTGGTTAAATATTATGGATTGGAGTTTTTCTCCCTTCTATGTGTCAGGCTGTGCTTCTGGACAAATTAATAAGTGACCATTTTTCTGGAATTCTGCACTCTTCCTGTTTCCTTTCATTACATTAGGCAAGGTTCCACTAGATGAGACATTTGCAGTCTTAAGACTTCCTGCCAGGGTTCAGACTTTGTATTTTTGACATTGAAGCTGTCGTGTTCCTGAAGCTACTTAATTAGAAACACATTCATTTCAGTGTACACTGGAAAAAGCTTGGACAGCAGAGCCCGGCACACTGGGAAGTTTGAGCATTTGTGTAGCTGGCGGCTAAACTAATGGTTTACAGTTTAAGCGAAAAAAATATCATAGGGCATTTCCTTGCCCCTAGAAGCGAAGAGAAGCTGAATGTGCACAGCGGATACCTTTTTTAAAAAGGAGAGAGGAAGAAGAAGAAAGCAAAGAAAAGACAACTTCACTTTCACTGCAGTTGTGTGTATAATTCTTTCTTTGGCTATTATCAAATACAAAAGTCTTCTAGAAGAATAGTTCCCAAAACTGTGCTGCTAATATTCAAGTCTGTTTTACAGGCTCCCAAGATATATTACTGCTGAGATCTGTAGTAAGGAGGACATTTTATATTCTGGGGAAGGCTTTTTTGCTTGAAGAATGTTATTTGTTGAATGGTGATGAGGGAATTGTGCCCTCTCTTATTTTTAAATGTTTGAGCAATTTAAAAATGCACATCTGATGTTTAAAAACCTTCATTCCCTATCCATTGCTTTCAGGATGATGCCTAAACTCCTTAGTATTCAAGTGAAAACACACCTCTGCGTTCTTACTTCTTACCCCTCTGGTTTTCCCCACCCTGTTCCCAAGGAAAACCATCCTTGTAGATCCACCTGCTGTCTCCTGGCCGCCCCAGAGGAGAGGTGCCTGGTCACCTTGATCAGAGCCTGGTGTCTTTGCCGGAGGCTCACAAAATACTCTTGCACCTTTCATAGGATGTGTTATGTACTACTGGAGAGACCTGGGGAAAAGGTGCCCACTTGCTCTCGTCCTCCTACTTCTTGACCTCCCTCCCTTACTGTCCCTAAGAAACGTAGTCGTGGGAGGTGGACCCAGGGACTTTAAGTTCAGTGTTATGAAGTCAGCCTGGACCAAAAGAAGAGACTTCAGAGTCCTCTCCGGTTTGCTGCTCCCTTTGTTTTGTGGTGTTAGAGAAGGGATTTAAACTCTCTGGGGCTATTCTGGTCCTCTGTAAAATGCGGATAACACCTGCCTTATGCCATTGTTGTGTGGATTAGGAAAGATGAATTTGAAGTTCCTCATATAATGCCTAGCCCCTTCATTGGTAAGTAGCATCATAAATGATAATGTGTGTGAACACACACACACACACACACACACACACACACACACACATACACACACACTCCTGAAACCAAAGGAAATCAGTCCATAATGCCCAGGTTTTAAGAGCTTTGGAGTTGGGTTCTCTACTCCTGCCCAGTCACTCAGGGAGGAACCATTGAAGTAGTTGAATGAAGTAGTTGAAAGGGGCTTTGTGAATTGTCATGCCATTGGATGGCATGTGTGCATTTGGTGGGGAAAGGCTTGCTCAAAGTTCCCCACATACTTAGGCTAGTCAGAATGGACCGTTAGATTACATCTCTGGATGGCAGAAGGAAACAGCAAATAAAGAAAAAAAATCATTCTTCGCTGAAACACATTATGCCTTCCATTCAACCCTGTTAACTGCCTTTTCTGTTGTGATTGTGGTGGTGATCGTTTCCATTTGTGCCAGGAGCTATACTAATCACTTGACTTGTAGTCTCTCTCATTCTGATCACGAGGGGCCCATTTGATTCCAGTGTCCCATTTTAAAGACAAGGCAACTGAGGCTGTGTAGTCACAGGGCTGCCCCTGTGGTATTAACGCCAACGTCAGCGCTCTTCCCACCACCCATGCTGCTTCTCATGCTGCCCACATTTTGAAATTCTTCGGAAGTTTCTAGGCTTGGGAACAAAATGTCACATTAGGATTTTTGTTGTGAAAGGAAATGTAACTGTGCATACGTTTATTAAAACAGTTTTTCTCCAAATAGTGAACCATCTGTAATTTTCTGTCGGAAGCAACAGACATTAAAGCAGCTGTGTGTCTCTGTTTCTCTTCACAGTGCTCCCATGCCCTACCTCATAGGAATCCATTTAAGTTTAATGGAGGTAAGTTGGCGCCTTTCCTCCCCAGATCTCTCTACTTGCGGCTTTGTTTTGCTCTGTGGCAGTGGAAAAGACCCGGTCTCTGGATTCACAGCTCTGCACGTGGGAGCATGTCCGAGCAGCGCGTCTTGCGCGGCCCCCTCCCAGGTGCACAGAGCTGAGCAGTCCGCCAAGACCCCTTTCCACTGGGCTCTGGTTTCCAGTGTTTTTCGACTTTGCTTGGAGATTGTCAATTTCCATGGGTGAGAGAGTGAGGTTCAGAGGCAAGAGAAAGGGGTTCTCCAAGGGTTTGGACCAGGGAAGGGAAATTGCTTGCTCTTCAAAATGATGTTTATTCTAAATCACTAGAACAGTATTACATTTTCATTGTAGAGGATGTGGTATAAGGAAGTATAAAGAAGAAAGTTAAAATTATCCACAATACCATTATTTCCAGATTCAACTACTGTTAGCATTTCACTATTCTTCCTCCTAGTCTATATTCTGTGAATATATATTTTGTATGAATGTGCATAACTGATGTGTGTATACATATATACATACATACATATATATAATTTTATGTCTGTTTCACTTAACATTGTAGAATGGGGATTTCTACATGTTTTTAATCTACTCTCAGTAATAATAATTTTTAATTTGGGGCCTATCGGTCCACTGTTTGGATATACCACAACTTAACCATTTTCCCATTATTGTTGGACACTTAGGTTGTTTATCATTTTTCACTGTTATAAATAGTCTTTCAGTGAACATCTTTATGCATAAGGTTTTATCTGCATTTTGACTTACTTCCTTAGCACAGAACCCCCAAAGTAGAAATGCTTGGTCAAAGCTATGAATCTGGTGCCAGATTGCTTTCTGCATGGCTGTACCAATTAGATAGCAGTTCTTTTAAAGGACTTTTCTGTGCTTTTGTAAGTGCCATTGGTTCGTAGACATGAACCTTAAGCTTTTCCCTCCTCAAGAGAGAGCTTAAATTTGTACTAGAGCAAAACGGGGTGGGAGGTGGGGGGCTTGCCTGTTTTGCACAGGAGATACGCTCTCAGAGGGAAAATCTAGAGCCATGTCCGTCTGTGATGATGCTTTGCATGTCTTAAAGGAAGTGCTACTTCTCTTCTTCTGTTCCCTTCATTTCACGTCGACGAGGACCACCTGCTTCTTCACTAACTGTTGCACACTGTGCTATTGTGCTTACGAAAATGAAACAAGTTGGTTATCGAAAAACCTGTTTGTTTGACATTGAGAATCTTGATCAAAATAGACCACAGAAATCTGCTCAAATTTCTAATTTGACAGGACGGCCATGTGGCTCCTACATTCTGTTAACAGTTCCTCCTTGTCATCACCCAGCCCTGAGCACATACAGTACACAGTTTATGGACTATCTTGGATGGTGTATTTAGATCAGATTGAAGAGATTTCTGTGTTTTACCTTTGTTTGTCAAGTTTAGGGGTGTATTCAACGCTCCTGTGTGAAAAATTAAAAGTGAATCCTTTCTCATCGACCTTTCATGCCAGTTGTTGCAGAGTTTGAAACACGAATCTAAAGACCATTTGGTCTGTCGGAGTCCACAGCTCTCTCCCGCCCCTCCTCCTGCCTTCCAGACTGTTCCAGCACAGGCTTTTTCAGACTCCTTTTCATGTGCCTTTACCTTCAGCATTGTCCACGTTTCTAGTCTTAGCTCGCTTTTCTTCTCCACATGCCCTCTGGTCATCTCACCTGAGGCCTTTGGCTTCAGCTACCAAGGCAATGTCAGGGACTCGGCTGTGATTCTCATACTGGCGTCCCTTTCTGTGAACTTCAGATGCAAAGTTTCAGGTGCCAGTTGACTGTCACCTAATGTGCTGCTGATACCTCAGACGCAGTCTTCCCCAAACAATGCATTATCCACACACAACACACACACACGAAACGCACGCACGCACGCACGCATAGGCCTTCCGGTGCTCCGGGTCCCTATGAGTGGCACCAGGGCCTGCGAAGGCACCAGGGCCGGACCTGCAGAGCCCAACAGAGTGCTCCTCTTCCTCATTCTTTCTCTCAAAGTAGTCGCCACAGTTCTCACCTGACTCTTAGCCCAGTTCCTTCCTCACTGCCTTCGCTGACCTTTTTCTTTGCTGGATTCTTATGAAGCCTTCCTCATTCACGTGACAAGCAAAATGACAGCCTCTGTGTTCCAGACATCAGCTAGGCTGTGGAGGGATGAAGATGGAGACGAAATTCAGGGCATAGTCCCGACATTTGGTGGCATGCCTTCTGCCTGGTCACTGTACCTCTGTAGCCCAGCTCTCTCTGCCCTCCCCGTGTTCTGCCCCTTCTCCACCGCTGTCACGCCTCGTGTCCTCTCCCCGTCCCTTGCTAGCCAGTGCTCTCAGTGATCCCTAAACACTAAGCCTGCTCTTTCCAAAAGTCCCCCAGTTGTCATCTTTCACTTCCTGTGCCTCTTGCTCTGGATGATAGCAGTCTGCTTCTCCGTCCTCTCTGTCATCCCTAGGAGTAGGAGTTCTGTGAGAACAAAGACTGTGTTTCGTTTGTGTGGTGTCGTCAGCACCTAGCGGGACACCGAACAGGTGCTTTCTGAAAAGAAGAATTGAGTGCACGCTTGGGAAACTGGAATTCGGAACACACTTAGAGCCTCCACTAGAGCATCACTGTTTCCAGGGAACCCAGCACTATAATTTTACTTAAAGATGGAATACCATTTTTTCCCCTTTTTATATGACTATAAGGAATTTTTGAAAAGGCCTTTGGTAGTAAAACATGCAATACAAAATGTACCTAAATTTTGAAGCTAAAATTTGAGACAGTTTTGTGTTTAGGTGAATGGGGTGCAAGTCTGTTCTCCTCAGCCTTTGAAGGGTTTTAAGTGAGAAGGTTCAGGAAGCACCAGGCAAGGTAAATCTTAGACCTGTTTGAAATTGGGGAGGGGTTTGCCATGCTGCAGCCTGTGTGGTCAGCACTAGAAGGAAAATGGAAGTTGTTGTCGCCCCGTTCTTGAGGACGGCTAAGCCACTTTCCAGACAAAGTCGTGTTTCCCGGGTGTGTTGGGCAGCTGCGAACGACCCACTCATGGAACTGAGTCTCTCTGTCTCCTCGTGTGCATCTCAGCTCAGACTCCAAGTGCTCTAGTCATTCCTTTTGATTGGGTTTATCTGGTTCTGTTATGCCCTTCAAGGGAGAGAAATGCTTTCCTGAGATTTCTTCCAGGAACTATGGGCTGTAATGCTCGGGGAGGAGCTCGTACCTGGGGCCAAAGGAAAGCTCTTTAAGGAAGGAGCTCGGGAAGGCCCATCTCCTCTCACACACTAGTTTTCTTACTGGCAATTCAGCAAAAGGCTTATTTTTGACTGTCTTGTTATTTTTTCTTGAAAGCTATAGGCACCTTATTATGCCTTTGCATATGTGCCAGAATTTTTTAAACTTCAAATGAATGTGGCAGATGTTCATAAAAGTTTAGAAAAAGCTACCATAGGAAGACTTTTTAACCATTTTTATGACACTCAAATTTGTTGCACAAAAGGAAATATAAATTATAACCTAGTGTTCTCATCTGAAAAAAGGTTATTTTGGGGAAAGACCTCATTCTGGTCTTCGTGCTCTACCAGGGTGCCCTTGCTGTGTGTCAAATGGTAACCTCATCCCCTTAAAAAGACTGCCTTCCTTCTAAAGTGACAAGTTTTTAGTTGATCCTGATTCTTACCCCTCCTTCTGCCTTTTTATATTCTTTCTGTCATTTAAGCAAACATTAATTTGAGGCTAGTGGTAAGTTAGCAGGATAGCCAAGGCTATTGGCATAGACCTAGTTTCTTCTTGGAGAGAATGATCTTGTTAGCTGGCAGCTAGGAAGTACCGAAACGTGGCCAGATTACACAGTGGCTGTTCCCTTTCATTTCTCTCAACCTCGGTTCAGTTCAGGAGACGTTTCTGCCGCCCCTGTTCTGTGCCATGGCTGGTAGCAGGTGCCAGGTCACATCTGGTCGATGGTGCTTCTCCTATTTGACAAATGAAGACTTTTCTTTCCAAGCCTCGCAGACAATGCTTTGTGTCCAGGCCTCAGAGCGACATGAGGGATGGATGCAGGATATCATGTACGTATCACTCCTGCCGGCAGAATGCTCAGGAAGGAAGTAGGAAAGGCGATAGGCCTGGCACAGTTCCAGACAGTGGCTCGGGGTGGCGTGTAGGTGCCGCTCCACCTAAACACAGGGGCACTAGACATAGTGGCTGGAATGTGGGCTCAGGATGCCGGCTCTCCTCCTGCCTGCTTATGCGATCTTGGGAACGGTGATTGACCTCTTAACCTCTGTTGTCTTACATATCAAGTGAGGCCGGTGGCCGTATCTCCCTGAGAGGACTGTTGGGGGATCTGGTGAGCTGATGCTTATTAGGTACCTTGCATAGTGCCTGGCACATGGAGTTCAACAGAGATCAACGACCGTCGCTGTTTTTATTTCCTCGATGGCCTTGTAAGTCATTCACATTGTTAAGCTGATGGCTTTGACTTCTGTTTCAGAGACACTTAGGTTACCAGGCTTATCGTCCTCACCACCTGGGCAAGGAGAGTGTCAGCAAGACTGGTTTGTAGTGTCCTGGTTTGCAGTGCTAGAGGGACTGAGTCAGGGGTGGGAGCAGCACTTTTGTAGAATGCGAAGGCACTGTCTGTCCCCTGCTGGACCACTCCCTGCTACAAGAGTTTTAGGCATGATACTTTGTCTCTCTGTATCCTACTTTCTTCATCTGTAATAGTCCTTAGTATCCATCTTTTAGGATTGTGGTAAGGATTAAAGAAGGGAGTTCTGTATGTGTCCATCACGCCCTAGGGCCTGGCCTGTGGTTAAAACATGCTGTCTGTATCCCCTTCTACAAGAATGTTTCAAGAGCCTTCTTCATACACAGGCACTGCATCGTGTGAAGAGTTCTGTATGAAATGGTGAACGTCACATGATCCCCGCCTTCACAGGGTTTTGTCTGGGGCAGATGCAGATAAGTGGAAAGTAATTACAGTGAATCTGGGATGCCCGGGTCTGGAAGAGCAGACACCACATCTAGCCTTGAGGGCTGTGCTTCCAACTTCAGTTCCAACTACCTGAACTGAAACCAGGGAAACCGGGAACGGCATCGACAGAGACTTAAAATGAACACCATGGAATTTTCCAGAAAGTTTGAGTAGTTCAGTATCTGACAGGAACACAGAGCTGAAGGGAGAGAGGAGAGCTGAGGTACGCAGGCAAGGGCCAGGCTATCCAGGGCCTTGTAAGCCTTGTTAAAGAGTTTGAACTTTATAGGGCAATGGAGAGCCATTGGAGTGTGTAAATAGGGGAGGGACATGGTCAGGCCTTCTCCTTCTGGGCCATTAGAAACACAGTCCTTCCATATAAAATGCTTGGAAACTGCTTAACCATGTTAATAAAGTAAATTGATATTTATAAAGATCAAGGTAATTCTTAAGTAAATTACACACCACGACCATATATATAAAATTCAGATGTGTTAGCGTCCCAAACCCAAGCTTCCGAATGGCTCCCTTGCTACCACGCCGTGGCAGAGGTGTTTGTGGTGATGACTTTTCTTCAGGGGTTTAAGCACCACTTTTACTAGGTTTTGTCTTTTCCTCCGTGTTTCCAAGTACTTTTTATGAATTAGATATTCTTTCTACAGCCCAGTTTGAGGATATAAATTTGGATTGTGTACTAAGTGATAGTTCAGGCAGTAAAAATGAGAGGAGTAAGACCCAGAAACCAGACTCACAGGCCCCTAGCCACCTTTCCCAGCGTTGCAATGTCAAAAAGCATGTCATAGGTACATGGGGGCACGAGGACAAGGTCACAGCATTCCTTTCTCTTTCTCACCATTCTTTACCTGGGGAGGCTTGGCGGGAGCTCCTAGGAGCCTAACTTTGCAGATGAACCAGGGGCTTGGCTCAGCACGGGGCCGGCACATCCAGAGACCAAGCTACTGGTCTGTGGGAGCCAGAGGCAGTAATTTGTGTCTGCATTGGGGCTCGGGCTGTAACTAGCAGGTTTTCACACACACAAAAATCACAGGATTTACTTATTTGCAGAAAAGAAAAATAACCTTTCTTTTTTCCTACCCATCTCAAAGAACCCAAATTTCTGTCAAATGAGTTGACACAATTTTAACTCGTTTTTTCTTTTCATTTTTCCCTGGGCACAGAAAGTCTTTAATCCTTTGTTCGCTCTTTTTTTTTTATACATATAAATTTATTTTTATACCGTTTCACAGCGAGCAGAGAAGAGTGCTTCCTGTTTACCATTGTGCCCTTTTGCTTCTTCTCAGCACTCGGCAGATAGACGGTAATAAGATGTAGTTCACACTTGTTGATGCCGAGATTGATGCAAAACTCGGAGCCATAATTATATTCAGATGTAAGTGGTGGCTTGTATGTATGTATGTATCCTCCCAGGAATTGAGAAATTCCATGAAGACCTGTTTGTTAGTGCTCAGTCATCCCGTCCCTGCTTCATAAGAAGGAACAAGACAGGAAGGTTGGGACAGCTTCTGAATCCTTGCTCAGCACCAGACGCTGTGCCAGATACTTCACCTGTTTTGACTTTCGAGAGTTCCTCCAAATCCCCCTGCCAGGCGGGGGGTATCCATATTTGCCACTGGGGAAGCTGAGGCTCAGGGAAAGTCATTTCTATCGAGTCCCTTTGCTGCTGGGGGTTTGTGAGGACCCAGAGCCTCTGCTCTGAGCACCATCTGAGCAGGCCGTGTGTTTCCGGCCTCTCCCTATCCCGTGCTGGGCAGAGGCCCCAGCTTTGCCCAAGCTTTTCCTTCTCAGGGCGGCCCCCTACCATGCACTGGGCATTGTGGTGAGGGGCTCGGGGAGACGCGTCTGGTGGCCTCACGTGCCTCCAGAGCAGAGGTCTGAGTGCACCTGTATCTGGGGCTGCGTGACTTAGCCTCGCCACGACTTCATTCTCTCCTCAGTAAAATGAGGATTAGGTCACCTAGCTCAAGGAGTTGTGAGATTTTAGTGATACAGTGAATGTGAAGAGCTTCTTTAGAACACTCTACCGAACATTATTCTTTGCAGTGAGGAGGGAAGTTCAGCACGCTGCTGGTGCTTGCTTTATCATATAAAGAAAAAAGATGGCTTGGTTTTGCGGGGATTTCCTTAGCATGCTATCTGTTACCGTGCGGAACACCACACGGGAGTCCCTGTCACAAGCACGGCATTCCGTGACAGTTGAGAGGCTCTGTTCAGCTTAGGGCCGGACGGAGCTCCTGCCTTCTGCCAGTTGGGTTTCCCCGGAAGCGCTTTCCTCCTCACACGGCATCTACTTTAAAATGAGGATGATTCTTAAATGTCACTTACCCTAATGTTGGAATTAGTTAATATAAAACAATTTAAAGCTCTGGTAGTAATTTATGTAATCAAAGGGAGCAAGTACTTCTGGCTGATTTAAGTATCTCTTGCAGTCAGTACATTTTCAGTCTAATTTGTTGTGACTGAAATGTTCTCTTGTGAGATGAGATAAGCCTCTGTTATAGATTAGCAAAACTGAGTAATTTATGAGGGAGAATCCCAGTAGGAAATGTGAAACCATCATTGATGCTCTTGTTTGCCAATTTTCCCATCATCACTTAGCCAGTCATTATATGTAGGTTCCGCTTAGCAATGTGAAAACTGACTTCAAAGAAAATTTAGTTTATAAACTGTTACTAAGAGAAGCTTGAACTAATCAAAATCCTGTCAGATTAAGAAAAGGAGCGGCACGCCAGGAGGCTGTGTAGCAGAGTGGAAAGGATTCTTGGGCTCCAGAGCTAGGTGGCCCTGGATTCAAATTCTAGCCCTAGTTAACGTCTAGTTTAAGTCAAGGTGACTTTAAATAGGCTCCTTTGTTGAACCAAGAGGTCAGTTGTGGTATTTCTGCTGCATCCCGTAGTTAAGACTCCTTTCCACACAGGATTAATATGTTGTCCCCTGGAGAGATGACTAATCAAGGGGGGCCTGAGTGGCTCAGTCGGTTAAGTGTCTGACTCTTGATTTGGGGTTCATGGTCTCAGGATCCTGGGATGGAGCTGTGCACTCAGCGGGGAGTCTGCTTGAGGATTCTCTCCCCCCCACTCTGCCTCTCCCTGCCCCCTGCTCGAGTGCTCTCACTCTCTCTCTAAAATAAATAAGTAAATCTGTTTTTAAAAGGGGGGGGGGGCACCTGGGTGGCTCAGTCTGTTAAGCGTCTGCCTTTGGCTCAGGTCATTATCCCAGAGTCCTGGGATTGAGCCCCACATCAGGCTCCCTGCTCGGCAGGAAGCCTGCTTTTCCCTCTCCCTCCTGCTTGTGCGATCTCTCTATGTATCAAATAAATAAATAAACTCTTTTAAAAAAGAGAGAGAGAGAGATGCCTGTTGGAAATGCTTAATGAAATCAACCATTAAATGAGGGCCTCCCAGTACACATGGCCCTTGAGCCATACCATTTCTAATGGTCACCCTGTGAGGGGAGTATAGACTTTGCAGAGAGGATGTTATGGTATCTCTCTGAGCCTCAGACACCTCACTTTTAAATGGGTTGATTCCCCACTTCATAGGAGTTTTTAATGAGCAGTAAATGAGGGAATTGGTACTGGACCCATGGTGCCAAATAAATGGAAGCAACTATATGTATATCAATATTCTATAGTTCAAAGGCATCTACCTAAGATTGACTTTCCCCTTTCCCAGCCTCCTTTTGTATTTTTTAGTGAGTGACTTTTTCTAAATTGACATTAACTCAAAGGCACTTTTAACTGAGCACAGCCACATGGGACTGGTGACTTCTTTTCATAAAGTCCTTGCAAGTGATTAGGGGCGGGGCCCCTGTGGGAGCTCAGAGACCAGCCGCATGATGATTGAAGAGCCGTACCCTTGGCCTAGGCAGATCCCACTTGGAATCCGGGCACATGTGGTTCTGTTTAACACCGTGCTCCACAGACTCATGGTCCAGGTTTGTGACCATCAGACATTTGTTGTTGATAGGTGAGGTCACCACAGTAGGGGTGTTTGTCAACCAAATTAAACTTCCTCTTAATGACCTAAAATAATTGATTCGGAAGGCCTTTAAATGGGCCATGGCAGTGTGTAAGCAGGCTGAAATCTGGTATTTTCTGCACACATTATTGCGTGTTATTGTTTTGCTTCTTGGGGGAAGATATGGATGGACCATTGGCTTTCCGGGCAGGCGGTGAGCCGAGGTTTGAATCCAGCTCCACCATTTGTCTGCACGGGATGTGGGCGAGTCCCTGAACTCCTGTGCGCGTGTGCCTTACCATCTGCGAAATGGGGCACCTGCCTTTACGCGATGACAGAAAGAATGTGACTAAAATTCCACACCCACTAGTTTGCCCTCACTCAATGGTAGAGATTATTGTTAATAAAGGATTTCCACTGGGCGTCTCTGAAGAAGACAGCTTAGTAATAATTTTGTACAAAGTGGTCAAACTCCGATGTAGTAACCGTAACTTTTTTTTCCCCCTGCTAAACTGATTTCTCCATAAACTGCTTTCTGTACTAAACTTAAACACCCATAGAGAAAAGTGTGACTAAAATTGGAGTCTGTAAACCTCTCTTTACATATTGTTTGATTCTCAGCTGATTTCAAAATGAATTTAAAGTTGAGTACTTAAGAGCTATGCCATGTAGGCTACAAGAGGAGCGAGTGTTTCCTTTGCCTTTGGATTCAGACATTAATGACCTGAGCTCTGGCCTTTGCAGGTAGAGTGGGGCCACCATACCATGTTTGTTAAAAATAAAGGCACGGGCTCAGGGCTTTCCCTGAGTCTGATCAACAGTGGCACTAAAGTTTGCTTTTGTGTTTGGAAGTTATCCGTATCCCACAGAGTGGTTTATGTGTCCTGCCTAAAATCCTTCCCTCCATAAACCCAGATATCTGACAAAAACTAAGAGCTGTAGGCTGGGGCTGCCTAGGGTTCTGGACATGTCTTTAACCAAATGTAATATCTGTTAAACCTTGGCACCATTTGCTTTTGAATGATTTACTGGTAATAAATTTATATCCTGCCTCTGCAGCATTTTATTGCAAATATTTTGTACTGACCGAACGGGTTAAATTATGAAGCTTGATAAGTACATATGCACATTACCCATCCCTAGCTTTAAAAGAAAAAAAAAAAAGGAAGAAAAAGATAGCTATGAGTTTGGAAGTCATCCCAATTTTTAAAAATAAGAGAATTTGGACATTTTGGCATATGGGGCTTTTTAAATGAAATTTCATGGAACTGAAAACAGTCAATTTTAGGTTTCCAAAAATTGTTTTGATTTTCATTGGTATAAATTTGCTGCACATGGTTTTAGGGAAGTTCTGAGAGATGCATTTGGGACTTCGGGGTTGATTTTTTTTTTTTTTTTCTGAGATTTGTGATTTATTTTTAAAAGGTGATTTTTTTTTCCCCCCAACTCAAAGTATAAATCGGAGGAGACATAGTTCCATTTCTAGGACAGCTTTTTTGTAATGGCATCGTTAAGCATTGCTGAACAACTGGACTTGGGGCTGAATTATTGAGCATCGTTTCGGCACCATTTGGACACCTCGCGGCAGACTCCTCTTCCCCCATCTCGGAGTTCGAATCTCGAGGCCAAGTGATTTGGGCCGTTCCATTAGCGGCAGCTGCCGGTGATAAGCACCGCGAGAGTCACCTGTGTAGGGTCAGGCTTATTGCACATCAAGGTTCGGCAGTGTCTGAAGAGAGGGAAGATGCCCAGGAGGGGGCTCCAGGCCACCTGCTGTGTGAGGATCAAAGGGTTGAAAGGTCAGAGGGCGCAGCTCCCTTAACCATATCTGTCTGTGCAATAGCTATTTCAGATTGTAAATCTTGGCGATTTCATTAAGTCCTCCTGGCTGCTACTGGGGCATTGAAATAATAAAATTTTATATCTGTTGCCTTTCCTGCCTCTGGCAGCCAGGCTGATAGATTCTCAGCAAACTGGGGCGTCTTTATGAAAACCTTTCCTGGAAGGATCAGAGCAGCCCTAATGAAGCTTCAGGTTGGGAAGTTGGGGTTCGCAGCACCTCATCCTCTGGAATAGCTTTAAAAAAAAAAAAACGCACACAAACCATGGAGCCGCCTTCGTGATTTATGTAACACCTCGTTTCTGAAAAGCAGGTCACCAAAATATTACATCTTGCTAAATGCTTACTCTTACACACAGGAGGCGGTGGGGTGCTTTCTCGGTGCGGCTGCTTCATTAAGTAGCCCGTTCTGATAACACCAGGGCCTGTCCTCTTGGGGCGCCCCCCAGCTGCTGTACAGGAATTATTTCCTACTCGGCAGACCTTTTGGGTGTTTTTAGAGACGTGTCTCCTGAATATGATTTTCCAAACACTTTTCCTAGATCTTAAAGTTGTTATGGACCTTTAGGGTTCCTTGGCTCTTGGGCAAGACAAATCATAGTAATGGCTGCCCCTTTACTGCCCATATGTTTAAGACCCCCTGTAGTTTGTTTGAAAAGTTAAGAGATTTTCACAGTGAAGGTGCCATTTCTGAAATTTAAAGTGTTCCTTTTCACCGTGAGATAAGTTCACTCTGATTAAGTCCGTAATTCTCACTAAGCCATGTTTATGGGGGCAATAAACAATGTTTCAGCGTGCTTGTTAAATTGGGTTTCCAACCTCTCCACTCTTTAAAAATTGACATTTCAAATAAAAGGCAGGTGGAGATGGGAGTCCGGGTTCTCTGTGCCTAGTGATGAATGGATGATGGCAGGTTGGCAGTTGTGTGGGAAGAATGAGGCCCTATTTTATGGAGGGTGACCCCAAACCATTTTGGGACTAGGGAATCGACATCCCCTTCTACCCCCAGTGAAACTCTTAAATTCAAGTTTCACTGTTTCAAACTGGATGGATACTGTTTCTGAAATCCTGCCAGCCACAGTACACACATTACTGAATTTTCACAGCAAGCCTGTGCTCCGGTAGTGGATGCCCGGTTTTACACATGATGAAAGTTGGGCACAGGGAGGTTAAGTAACTTGTCCACAGTCACATAGCTAATAATTACAGAACCAGAATTCAAACCAAGTTGTTTCATTGTGTGAAGTGTTGTAGTATATACAGAAGAAAAATATGATACTGGTCCAGGTTTAGGGTCTGTTTGCTGTTCTGCAACTAGCCACTGATAAGTCTATCCAGAGGTTACAAAATGAATCTGTCACCTAGTCACTGTCCTTGATATTCACTAATCTGGGAAAGTAGAGGGGCGACACAGACAGGAGAGAGAGACCACCAGGCTTTGGGCTTGGGCAGTCCCGAGCTCATGTCCTAGCCCTGTTATTACACAGGGACCTGGTGCAAATGCTTCAGTCTTCTCATCTGTAAAATGGGATTAATAATGCCTGTTCCATGAGGTTGCTTTGAGGATCAGATGAAAAAATGCATTTTAAAATGATAGTATTTAATAACCCTGCGGTACTTTATAGACGACAATAGTGTTATCGCAGTTTCTGTGAAGATAGGAAGGTTAGAATGGTTCAAGGAAACATGACAGAGATACATGAAACAGTTGGAAACATCACTAAACAAGTCTTTTGCTTGGTTTTGGTTTTGGTTTTTGTGGGCCCGGTCATATATGATCCATTGCGCTTGGCGCTTAGGACTTCCAGAAGGCAACTTTCCGTGGGGCAGGAGTAATCAGGAAGGTTTTATAGAAGAGCATGGTCTTGTGGGATGGAGGGGACCATGGTGACCTAGGTCTGGGCCATCTTCACATCTCACCAAGTGCTCTACCTCTTCATCCCTCCTTTGTGCCTTACCACAGACCTTCTTCATCTTCTTGTTTGTGACACATGAGGAAGCTGAGTCTCCAGCCTGGGGAGCCTGCTTCAGTCTGAGGCAGAACCGCCACCACCACAAGGGCAGGCTCGGGGAGGGAGCTGCCGGGAGAGCTGGCAGAACCCGGCTCTCAGAGAGGCCGTGTAGTTGACCGTGTAGCTGGCCCTCTGGGAAACACCAGCCCTACTTAAGCTTTCATCTTCTCAAAAGTCCTGAAGGTAAGGACGGTGACTCCCATCTCACAGAGAAGCGAATGCCTGAGAAGGTAAAGTGCCTTGCCTAAAGCTACCTGGCGGGCGCCTGGGTGGCTCAGTTGGTTAGGCGACTGCCTTCAGCTCAGGTCGTGATCCTGGAGTTCCGGGATTGAGTCCCGCATCGGGCTCCCAGCTCCACGGGGAGTCTGCTTCTCCCTCTGACCTCCTCGCTCATGCTCTCTCTCACTGTCTCTCTCTTCTCTCAAATAAATAAATAAAATGTTAAAAAATAAAAATAAATAAATAAAGCTACCTGGCTAGTGAGCGAAAGAGCTGGGACTCCAGCCTTGGGATTTTCTGACCTTGGACCCTGGATCATCCAGCAGAGGGGATCGAGCAAGTTCCGTGCGAAGGGAGATGTTCTCTTCTACCGTACATTCCTGTGCCTTTTCTTAGGCCAGTTGGGTAGAGCTTACCCCACCGCTCCCTGTCCATGCCCTCCCCGTCAGGAGGCCGAGCGAGGGCTTCTTCACTTCAGGGATCACGTTTCATTACGTGGCTGGCTGGCCTTAAAAGCTAGCATAAAGTTGGCCTTAATGCCCGACTGACGCATGACCGACTAAAGGGGTGAATGACTGAAGGAACGTCCAGTAGAGGAAAAGTCAGGAAAGGAAAAATCGCCCATTGGAGAAACCGCTCCATGCCGACCTGGGTCGAAAATCCCTGGACTCGAGAGTCAGTGCTTATTACCTTGTGAGGAGTGGATTGGGCCTGACCTGGGAGGGGCTTGTGCCACTTCCCTCGCTTGTCGAGCTTCTGTTTCTGTTTAAAGCACACTGGGAAATTCCAGCGGCGGTTTCAGGGGTCCTCTGAACTGTCGGGCTTAGATTTTTAATTTTGCGGAGCAGGAAGGAGCAAATCAGTGACTCCTGGCTCCAAAGGAAAAACCACTACGTTTATCAAGTGCTTGGCAGTTCAGTGACCTTTGGGGCCTGAGGAAGGGAAGGAAAATGTCACTCTTCCCTCTGCATGGATCCAAGATTTCAGGAGAGAATAAAGAGTTTAGAAAACCTGAAGATTTGCCTTTCCTCTTCTTGTCCTTTCCACTTTCCCTCTTATTTCTCTTTCCTTTCTTCCTAGGAGGCCACCAGCTCCCATGCTGTTCTTTGTTATGTGCTCATATGTATGCGCATGCATTTGGGCACATTTTCTATGTGCCGTATAGTGGAAAGAACATTGGCACGTGGAACCAAGATTCAAATCCTTTTCTCTGACAAACACCGATTGTAAGAGCACGGGCAGACTGCTTACTCTCTTTAGCCTCAGTTTCTTCATCCATCAAATGGGTATGCTATTCTGGAGAAAACCCTCTCCCCTGGGAATTTTAATGGGGTCTGGGCCAACCATCAAGTTCCTGAAGGGCTTAATTGTTTTGGTATGTGTTGAACTAGCATCTGTTAAATTACAGTTGCTCAGTATGTTTGTTGATTGAAACAAGGTGTCACACATACCATTGATAAGGTGCACTGGGTCATGGGGTGTTGGTGTTCGACTGGGTTCAGTGTGCATCTCCACTGCTTCCAAGCCAGAGGACTTTGGACAAGCTATTTGACCTCCCTGATCCTCAATCTCCTTCTCTCCACAGGAGTGTGGTGGGGATGATATGATAGGGTACTCATAAAGGGTTGGGTATGGGAGGAGCACACAGGCTAGTAGCTATCATGTTGTTATTGTTGTAAGAGTTCGTAAGATGATGGTGTACCCATGTACCCCAGTCCCTGTCTGCCTTGCAGTGTCTTGGTCCAGCAGGAGTAGAATTAGTCTAAGAGGGGACTCCATGAACCCAGCAGTAGCATGCAGCAAGGGTGTCCTTGCCCAGAGTCGGTCTGGACCTGGCCGCTTTCCTTGGTGGTCTTGTTGCTGGTCTCAGAGGTGCTGCCTCAGCCATGGGAGAGGAGACCAGGCTTGCAGGCCTCAAGGGGTCACTCCAGCAGGGAGAAGGCCTGCCTGCGGTCAAGGCCAGTGCCCTGGGCAGATGGGATGGAACATGGCCACATAGGTGCCAAGTAACTATTTCTATTTTATTTTCTTATTACTTAATCTTCTCACAATACTATATAGTATGTAGTGATGGCCCCATTATATAGATGAGGAAACAGGTTCAGCTAGATTTAAATAACTTGCCCGGGGTCCTATGAGTAAGAATTAAAGAAGGTAAAACCCAAAGCCCCGTCCATCTGACTCACACTCCTCCTGCTCCATCCTGCTGCTCCCTGAAACCCAGCTGACATAGGATCACAAGGGTCTCTCAGAAGGTGCCCAGGTAATGTTACTGTTTTGATCTTCACTGGAGAGGCAGCAGGACAGACTGAAGAAATACCATGTGCCCTGCAGGTGTCTACCTTTGCAGACAGATTTTCTGACCATGCAATACATTCTAGAGTGAATCCTTTTTGTCAGAATAATTACCCTTATGATGTTTTTCAGAATAATCAATACTCAGTGTTTATTGTGTAGCAAACACTGTCCTGAGTTCCTCTACATATTTTAACTCATGCAATGACCATGACGATCGAGTGACGTCCGTGCCATTTACTATTTGTTTACAATACTACTATTGAAGTGTAAGACTTCTAGGGCAAAGTGCGCTCATCCTGTGCTCACAGCAAGGTCAGTCAGCCATGTGACCACCACCAGAGTGAGAAACAAAATACAGTCCCCCAGAACCCCCTCTGGTGTCCTCTTGTAGTCATTTGCCCTCTTATATAAGGATAACCATTATTATCCCCAGGGATCAGTACTATTTTAATTCCATCGAACAGATGAGGAAACTGCTGCACAAGACAGCACATTCATAACTGGCACAGTTGGGAATTCAGACTTGGGCAGTCTGGCTCCAGAGAATGTGCTCCCATCCCTGGGACATAGCTAGGAAAAGAACACTAGATTGGTGCTGGTTTCAGTTTTAATAGCACAAAATCGTCATAGTGGAGTCTTAGTAGCTTCTGCCTTTGGTCTGAAAACCAGTTTAAATTCTTATAGTCTTGGAACTGTAATCCATATTAGTGGCCTAACTTTCAAATTGCAAGGACAGAAACTCAATTTCCGTAGCCACCCCCCTCGCCCAGTTTATTGTTCACTTACTGCAGTCGGGTCCTGTGTTAAATTTTTTCTGCATATTCTATCACTTAACCCTCACAACACAGCTATGCACTAAGTAGTAATATGCCTGTTTTATTTTATTTTATTTTATTTGTTTTAAAAGATTGTATTTATTTATTTGACAGAGACACAGAGAGAGAGGGAACACAGGCAGTGGGAGTGGGAGAGGGAGAAGCAGGCTTCCTGCAAAGCAGGGAGCCCTGTGCAGGGCTTGATCGCAGGATACTGGGATCATGACCTGAGCTGAAGGCAGCCACTTAAGGACTGAGCCACCCAGGTGCCCCAGTATCCCCATTTTATAGATAAGAAAACTGAGGCTCAGAAGTAAAGAGATTGCTGGAGTTTACACAGTCACAGAAGCAAGGCTTGAATCTGGCTGTCTCATTCCAGAGCTCACAGTTTTAACCCCCATGTTAACTCCTATCTTCCTTTCTATGTCAACCATGAATTAATTCTGCACTAATTAATCATGATAATTTCACATGATTAGTATCACTGCCATCATCATTCTTATTCCCATTGCACTTCCTTGAGCAAACTCCATTTTGCTTACTTTGGGCTTCCACTGTCCATTTGGGCTTTATGTTGACATCTGCTTCTAAGCCTGCCTCCCAGCTGAGTGGATCCAGCCACAATATCCCATTCATTCTCTAGTTAATAAGCATTTGCCCTGTGTCAAGCACAGCGCTGGGCACTGGAAGAGGAGAGACAAACATGCCTCAGCTCTGCCCTGATGACAGTCCTTCTGGAAGGACAAAAGAAGAGATGTGCGGCCTGCTGGCTCATTGACTCCGTGCATGCTGCCTCCACTGACCCCCATCCTAGATAGGGGCCCAGCGCTCAGCTGAGGAAGCCAATGTGTTCCTCAAGGTCTAGGACCAGCTTTCCTCCACATCTAGCTCCCAGCTTCCTCAACCAGGGGAGCATTACATGCTTCTGACTGCTCCTTGAATCCCCGAGATCACGCTGCCAGTACAAACCCTTCCTCTTCATCTTATGGACTGGTTCTGAGTCCTGCATTTTGTCACTAGCTGCCCAGTCCCCTACCTAGACAGGCAGGATCACTCCCATTTGTGGGGGAGGAGGGGTATTGGTGTGGTTAGAACTAGTGTCCCTATTTTATATATTAGGGGAGGAAACCCATTGTTTTCATATGACCAGTTTTAGAAAGTAAGGCTCAATAAAGTCTTGGTTTACAGGGGAAACACCAAAGGTAGAGTGATTCTCAAACAGACTACACTTTTGTGTAGGGAGGTGTATCAGCGTCTCTAGGGGCATTGGATTTTTATGTTTATCCTAAGGAGGCATGAGCAGAAAAACAAAGTTAAAAAGAAGAAAATCCTGGGCTAGATAAAAGAAAGGAAAGAAGCAGGGAGCCAAACTCAGTTGCAAATCGAAAGTACCAGGGACTAATTACCTTGTCGTGTAACATTCATTCACCATTCATGCGTTGTAATTTTTTACCATCTACTGTGATTTTATTCCATGTTCTGGACATAGTATTAATATGTTTATCAACTTCCTTGGGATACAATTTATGGACAAACCATCCATTTGAAGCATATAATTCAATGAATTGTGATAGCTTCATACACTCATGAAACCACTGCCACCACAATATATAGAATATTCCCACCACCCTCAAAGGATTGTTCTTTTCAATTTAACAAAATAAAATTCCCTTATCTTGAGCTTCTCCTGTGCCAGGCGCCACTGCACTACTTTAAAAACATTAACCCATTTAGTCCTCATCACAAGCCTGTGAAGGAGGCACTGTTGTCATCCCCAGTGTACAGAGGACAACACTGGGGCAGAGAGAGATGGAATGAAGTGCCCGAGCTGGCACAGTTGGTGAGTGTTGGAACTCATGGACTGGCTTCCAGATCCTGTGCCCTTCACCTCTCTGCTCTGCTGCCCCCCATTCATTCATTCATTTCATTCAGGAATTGCCTACCATGAGCCAGGTGTTGGGGTAGGAATGGACAGTGCAGAGATAAGTCTTTTTACCTCCAAAAAGCCCGAAGACTAGGGGAGGAATCAAATACCTCTGTAAATAACTCGTTGGCATGTTGTTCTGGTTGTGGGACTGACCTCAGGGGAACACAGGGAAAGGCAAACTTACTGCTAACTGAGTGCCTCTGAAGTGAGGTTGGCCAGGCTCCACCGAGTTCTCAGGAACTGTCGAAGGAAAGGGGACTGACGGACAGGAGAGCCACTGTTTGTTGAATGGCTGTTAGGGTGTCCGGGGAACCAGGCTGACTCCTTTACATACACTTGCTTATCTAACCCTCACAGCAACTCTGTGAGGGGGAACTGTCTTGGTCCCCATTTCATAGATGAAAACCTGAATTGCCTTAAGGTAGCCCTCAAGGTAGAGGTGCGATCCTTAAGCCTGTATTAGAACCTATAACCTCTCAGCTGCCCTGACCACCTCCCGTACGATGATGTTTCCCTCCCTGTCCTGAAAGGCTGGGGTCAGGCTAAGTCTGTCTGTGACAAAGCATAAAGAGAAAGACATTTTTGATTAACAATATTTATGGGAAGATGCCATTTTTGTGTGTTTCTCTGTGCAAGAAATGCCATTTGGAAAGTCGGTGTGCATGTCAGTATTTTTTTTTTCATTCTGAGAAAAAGCCTATAGAGTCTGGTGGGGGGAGGGTTTGCAGCTGGCAGGAGCTTTGGCATATGTTGTAACTAAAAAGAGAGGGAATGTGTTGGTGGGACAAGCTACCGGAGAGCTGTCTCGGTGTGCTGCGGTACTAGTAAGTGTTTTAATTGGGTAGGGTTTTTGGAGGACTATTTTGACATCTGCTCGTGTCTTTGCTGATTTTTCTTCACTTAGAGTAGGAAACACAAGCTGTGGATAAAATGACTTTAAAATAATTGGAAGTAAAGATATCTCCCTCAAAGTCGAATTTGAGAGGGACACTTTTTAAGAAGTGGAAAGTAAATTCCACTTCTAGGAATCCATCCTAAAGCACAAGGCTTTATGCCTACAAATTTCGTGAAAATATTATATATAAAAATTTCTGAAAAACTGGAAATAATAGCCGATGGGAGGGGCTTGGTTGAGTTTGTTTCCATGAAATGGAACATTTTGTGGCAATTAGCAATGGTCTTCACAAAGTTTTTAATGAAATAGAGCATTCATATATTGTAATAAATGAGAAAATCAGAAAGAAACAAGAATTATTTTAACTATATTTTTTAAAGTAGGGATTGGGGTGAAGGGTTATAAAAGGAGACATCAGAACATTGTCTACAAATGGAAGGATGAAAGCAAGTATAATTTCCTTCTTTGAACTTTCTTGTCCATCCCCTTTTTTTATTTTTAAGATTTTATTTATTTATTTGACTGACAGAGATCACAAGTAGGCAGAGAGGCAGGCAGAGAGAAGTGGGGGGAAGCAGGCTCCCCGCTGAACAGAGAGCCCAATGTGGGGCTCAATCCCAGGACCCTGAGATCACAACCTGAGCCAAAGGCAGAGGCTTAACCCACTGAGCCACCCAGGTCCCCCATCCCTTCTTTTATTTTTAACAGGCATATGTGATTTTTATGATACAAAAGGCAAGTGCTTATTTTGTGTCCGAGAAAGCTGGCCCTGAGAGTGTTCCTCCAGCTTCACACCTTACAGGTACTTGTTCTGAGGTCTGAGCAATCGGATTTGGGATGTCTTCAGAAATAGTTGGGCTTTGAGTCAAGAGTGAGTCCAAAAGTCAGCTCTGCCGCTCACTAGCAGTGTGATCTGGGGCAGTTTCTCTGACGTCTCCAAGCCTCATTTTCTCATCCCTACCACAGAGATGATCCTGTCTCCCTTAGCGTGGCTGGGATTAAATGAGCTGGCATCCAGTCCTGGTCCAGCTTCCTCCTCCACCAGCACTTCCCACCGCCACCCCCGTGGTTTGGAGGTTTTTGTGGGGTTAGGTTTTTGTTGGAGAAGGGGGGCAGTGGGGAGGGGGAGTGGCGGTTGGCTTTCTTCATTGCTCCTGTTTCCTTGAGCCTTTCAGGGATAAGGCACCATCCGGCCAAGCTGGCCTCTGATTCCCTCCTTGGGAACACTGAGCTTCAGGAAGGCCCTTGAGTCTACGCCAGCCCCTTTGGAAGAGGCCTTGCTGCCAGGAGGGCGGCATTGTCCTGTAAGAGGAAACTGTGCCGACCCAGCTCCTGCCCGGAGCCTGGTGCTTGGGCATCTTGGTTACTAAGGGGACCCTGGCCTGCTAAGTCAGAGAAAAGGGCCAGGTTTTTTCCTCTTCTTCAGCCTGCTGCCATTGTTGAAAAAGTAAACACTCCACACAGCTTAACCGGCAAGCCCTCCAGCCAGGAGTGGGAAGAAATCAAAAGCCTGTTCCAGCCCAGGCCATGGAGAGCCCACAAGGGCTGGTCTGTGCCGCTGGGGCCTTGCTGAGAACACAGAAACAACGCCCGATTCTGGTCCAGAATCAACATCCCTCTGGCTGAGCCTTTCAGCCTCAGAAGCTTCTCTCCAGTGGCCAAGCCCCCTGCCCCCCTTCTGTTTGGGGCTGTTTAGAAGGTCAGATGAGGCAGAAGAGGCAACTCTGGGGTGCACTGGCCGTCCAGGCCTAGAGTCCCCTGATGAGTTACAGAGTTCCTTGTACCCCCTTCTCTGGTTCCGTTTCTGGTGTCTCAGCCTTCAGAGTGACAGCCCATGAGCTACTGAGAAGGGGCCGGCAGGTTTTCTTTCCAGTTGTCTTACCAGTTTTATAGACAAAAAGTAGCCAAAGAGTAGCCGCATAACCTGGGGCAAGCCAATTCCTATGGTGGGAATGGTGAGACTTTGTCTTCAGCTGGGTTGGCGAATCCGAAAGGATCTGTGTGAGCTCCAGCGAGGGAGAGAAGTGAAAAAGATAGTTGTAGAGGCTGTTTGTGTGACTTCCTACCAGCACATTGTGAGGTGTTTAACCTCCTGAACTGAAAAATGAGACAGCAGAGGAGCTCTGGACCGTTTGCCACGAGCCTTAATATTCTCATCTGGAAAGTGGGGATTGTGCCTCATGAGACACTCGTGACTTGTGTTACTCTCCAGGCCGTTGGTTGATAGCTCTTTACCCTGTAGACAAAGCAGGGGTTAATGTGAGTGTCGGGGTTTGGAGGACAGAATAAACTTGCAAGGAGGCAGTCTTGTCCCCTCTCTGCGGTTCTCAGCCCAGAGTGAGCACTCGGGAAGTGCTGGTGCGTGGATTGAGAGGTTTGTGGGCTAGCCCCTGGTAGCTTGGAAAATTCAGTAGCAAAAGCAATTTGAGGCTTCTAGGTGTGTTCAGTGGGAGGGACCCGGAATGCCACCCCCTGAGACCATTTTCAGCTGTGGGAAGCTTCTGTCCAGCTCCGCGCCCCCCCTCCTGCTCGGCGGAATGTCAGAAAGTTTACTGAAGTACCAGGTTCTGGTACTACAGTTCTGCTGTTGGAGAGAACAAGCATCAACCAGCGTTACTGAGCGCTAACCGAGTGCCATTTCCTCAGGTTCTGGTCGTCAGGAAGCAGTGAGCCAAACAGATGAGCCCCTGAAGGAGCCCGCACCCCAGTAGAGGAAGGCAGGCAGGCAGAGGGGTGCTGGGCTCATGACAAGGGCTCTGCAGAGGTCTCACCGAGGGTGTCTAATGACAAGGAGCAACAGTGTGGTGCCACAGGAGCATGGCTGGGGAGGCGGCCCTTGCTGTCACCTTGGCCCCTTACCTCACCTCTCTGAGCCTGCTTTTTCTCCAGGGACATAAGGTGAAAGCAATAACATACGCTTTGCAGAGTTCGGCATGAGTTAAATGAGACAAAATATAAAACACCAGTGGGCTTCTAGTTTATATTATATTATTATATATTCTATATTGTAATTGTCCATTTCTAGGGCATTAGCAGACTCTGGCTTAGCAGCCATTGGGATGGCCCAGCCCCTAGGCAATGCAGTGCTCTGGGATGAATGAGGAAAAGGCATCTCCCTCCTCCCACCGCCACCACCCCTGACCCAGGTGTGCGGCTTAGCAGATTTCGGCGCCCGCTGGCTGGCTGGGCATCCTCAGGCAGTGCACATCTGCACAGTCATCTGCGGTGCCTCAGAGGGAGCTAATACATTGGTCCCTTATATAGGTAAGGTGACCCTATGTCCTACTGTATGTCTTTTGCCCTAGCATGATATGTTGTCCTTCACACCCACAAGCATTCCAGTTTTGGAATTGTAGGGTCTTTCTAATTAACTGAGGCCAACTGGGATAAAGACAACAGTTCTGAAGTTCTAGACTCTAAGGGAATGAGCTTTGATATTTGAGAGAAGAGGGTTAAATGAGATTGGGAGTGGTGGGTGAACAGGAGACAAGTGGAGGTGTATTCTAGTAGTGGGTGAATAGCTTGATTAGAAACATCATCTGAGGGGTGCATGGGTGGCTCAGTGGGTTAAGCCTCTGCCTTAGGCTCAGGTCATGGTCTCGGGGTCCTGGGATCGAGCCCTGCTTCGGGCTCTCTGCTCAGCAGGGAGCCTGCTTCCCCCTCTCTCTCTCCCTGCCTCTCTGCCTATTTGTGATCTCTCTCTCTGTCAAATAAATAAAATCTAAAAAAAAAAAGAAAGAAAGAAACGTCATCTCATACTTCTGTAGTCTATGGAGAGGTGCTCCCAGATGGTGGACTTTTCCTTTCTCTATCTTTACCTATCCCTTCCTCCCCATACCAATGTGCACACCCAGTAAGCGCGTCTCCCTTACCGTCTCTGTTCCTGTGCCCTAATTCCTGTGGAATTAGGACTTATGGCCAGAGCCTCTGAGCCTTGACTCACTAACTGGGTTTCTATGGAAAATGGGATCCAACTAAAAGTATGACCTTCCTACTTAGTGGCTAAGGGAAATGTTAACGTGTAAACACCAGGCCATACACTATATTCCATACCCAAGAATGACAAGGTCCAAAAGAGAGATGGGCAAGTAGCTTTTGGTAAATGAAAGGGGATGGGTTGAATGTGGGTGTCGTAAGGGCCGAGCTGTACATCAGAGTTCCTGGGGCCCAGAGCTTTAGACCGCAGCTTCTGCTGCTTAAACAAAGAAAAGAAAAGAAAATACAAGAAAACAAATAATGCTGGAGAGTAAAGATCTCTCTTCCTAGCTGTGTGACCTGAGCATGTTAACTTAGTCAGCTTCATCTCTGTGAAACCCTTTCCATTCCTGGGACTTGGGGATGACTGTAAAGCTTATAGAGTTTTTGTGACAGTTAAAAGGCTTCAGAAAATATGAACCACCTAGCATTGGGCCTGCCACAAAATGAACCTTTGTCAAAGCCTTTGTCACTGTTCTTCCTTATGCCCTTTCCCCAGAGAGGGCCAGTGGAAGTATCTGTGTCCTCATGGTGCTTCAATGATTTTTTTTCTCTTGGGTTTTTTTTTTTATTTGCAGAAAGTCAGAAACATGGCCCTAGATGATGTCGTGATCCTCAACGTGGACACCAACACCCTGGAAACTCCCTTTGATGACCTTCAGAGCCTCCCAAATGATGTGGTGGGTAATGAACTCTTGAGGTCTGACTCTTATGAGTTGGGGCAGGGGGGACGTGGATGTGACTTTAGAGAAGGGGAAGGAGGGGAGACCACTATGGTTGTTTCTGTCTCTGCTGTCTCTGCCACCTTTGTCTCAGTGGAGAAAGCTGGAGGGCAGTTCATTTTGTTAGTCTTGCTTCGCTGTCATAACTTGCACCTAGAGGGCTGATCCCCGGGTCTAGTCAGTTCCTCTTTCTGTGGGAGGCTGGGAGTCTGGGGGTCTTGCTGTCCCTCTCTAGCACATTGCCATGTCCCTTGGGTACCTTCCCTTGGGTACCCCGACTGTGGAGGGGGTGCGGGCAGAGGGCTTTCCATGTAAGCGATATGGGGCACTTCCAAGTCTATGTTTCTCTCCTGGACCATCGTCCAGCAGGCGTTTTCCCATGTAGCAGGGTATCTGCTGACCGTGCTCTGAATGTGGTTCCATGTCCCATAAACTTTTGTTACCTTGGGTCTGGCTGGACAGCGAGCTCACTTTAGCAGAAGCAGCTGGCTGCCACATTTGCCACACTAACACCTGACCACACACCAGTCTTGGCACTGCTACTTCGGCTGCCTCATGGGCAGCTCTTTGAAGTAGCCCCAGTCCCCTCCTTGTCCAGATGAATGAGAAGGATTGGGACTCCCTGGGAAATATGGTTTGATGTTTCTGGTTTGACCTCTGCGGCTCTGTCTGCTGGAAGATCTATAAAGTTGTTCTGGCTTCCAGACTGGAAGGAGTCGGTGTTCCGTGTGTGCTGACGTGGGCTTGGGTTTGTGTTGCTGGGTTTGTGTCATGGCAGGTGGAGCTCCATTATTGCCAAGAGTCCTGATGGCACTTGGGGGTTGGCTGTCTGGAAGAGATGGCTGTTTGTTGATGAGTGGGTTGCAACATGGTTTCAAACTCCTCCACTCTTAACTCAGTATAAGATTGGGGAAAGTCATTTATGCTATGTGAAGATCTTCCATTTGTAGGCTAGTTAAACAGTGGCTGCCATTAACTGACTTCCTCTGAACCGAGCGCTGTGCTGAGAGCTCATTATTGGCCTCTCATTTCCTCTTCCCACTGCTCTGAGGAAGGTATTTTCCTTATTCCCACTTTACTCACAGAGCTAGAAAGAGGAGGAGCCAGGAGACGAACCCAACTCTGCCTCTCCTGAGAGCCACCAGGCCCCCCTGCCTCTCCAGGGTCTGGGGCATCCAGGGATCACATTCAATTAGCATCAGAGCCCAATGGAGGAGGTGTTCTCTGTCCTTTTCACAGGGGAAGAGAGCCTCAGAGAGTACATGCCTGGCCATAGGTCACACTGCTGGCTGGGCCAGAACTGAGATTCAACACCACCAAAGCCCATGCCGCCCCCTCCTTGTACACTGCTCCCTTCTGCAGCAGAGAGATGGCAGAAGCAGGAGAAGTGGAGGCAACAGACACTGTGAGGTCTGCTGTTCATGTCAGGACAGAGTATGGACTTGGGATCTTCAGGTCTCCTGACCATAGTTTGAGTTCTGTTGGTCTAAAGAATATGTCATTTCCACCCTGGCTCCGTTTCGATAGGAGAGCTTTTCCTTTAAGCCATGGGTGCCAGAGGTATGGCCTTGCAGTTCCTGAGTGACTATGGTAAGTGAGCTTAGGAATGGCCGGAAGACCTGGGGACGGCCCGGAATGAGTGACTGGTGGTTAAGAAACCATGCAGGAGGATGTCTGGTCCCATCTGCAGTGCTCTGACCCAGTGCTGGGCATTAAGCAGCAAAGATAAAGCAGATCTAGTCCTTTCTTTCAAAGAGGAAAGTAGGGGGAAAACAGATACGTAAATTACGTCTACATCACGATATAGCATGATAGGGGCCGCAGGGGAAATAGGAACAAGGCCCAGAAGGTCCCAGGTGATGACAAAATTTGGGAGACAGGTAATAGATAGAGCCTTCCTGAAGGTGGCACATTCCAAGATGCTTTGTTTGTTATTTGTTTGTTTGTTTAGAGAGAGAGCATGCGTCCAAACACATGCGTGCGAGAGTGTACGCTAGTGGGTGGGGAGGAGTGGAGGAGAGGGAGAAAGAGAGTCTTAAGCAGCCTGCATGGCCAGCACAGAGCCTGATGTGGGGCTCAGTCTCACCACCCTGAGATCCTGACCTGAGCCGAAATCAAGAGTCGGACACATAACCAGCCGAGCCACCCAGGTGTCCCCAACTCAAGATGATCAGTGAAGTAGTCTCAGGGAACCAAAAGAATGTGAGCAAGTTATTTTTTGTCTCTGAGCTCAGTCTCCCGCCTTGGAAGAAGGAGTATGAGCCCTGTAAGTTAGGATTGCTGCAGCAAAGAAATGAGATGGTTATGTCCCTCGGGTGCTTGGGACAGTGTTCACACATTATCAGTGTTCAGTAAAAGGTACCTGCTTTTGTTTTTCCTAAAACTATTGTTAGTAGTTACAGCCAGTGTTAGACGACAGTTAGTTCCTTAACAGTCCTCAGCCTACATGAAAAGAGCCTCTTTGTTTGCAGGTTGGTTTGTGGCAGCGTTGAGAATGTTCTACAATGGTGTTGGCTCTAGACCCATTAAAGACTCCAGAGATACAGTAATGGAGAGGGATTGTGGTCTCTGAGGTACGTGTGTTCCAGTGGAATGCACAGACACGATTCTCTAGGGCTGTGGGAACTACCAAGTCCTTGAGAGGAAATCATGTCCTGCGCATCTCTGTGTCCCCTGCATTCAGCACAGGACCAGGTACCTTCAGAGTACCAGCATATCCATAATCGACCTCATAATTTCCCCTTTTGTCAGAGCGGCCTGTTCACGGCATCTGGCAGATTCTGCTTCTTAAACTGTTTGTCCAGTCATCTTCTCCGTCTCTCCCACCTTATCCAGGCTCTTCTCTCCTGCACTATTTTCAGCAGCCTCCAAACGTGGTCTTCAGACTCCGGCCTTTCCTTCTCTTGGACCAGAGCGACCTTTCCAAAACTAAATCTAACTATGTTTCCCTCTTAAAACCACTCCGTCAATGAACATAATTAAAAAGCTAAAAAAACAAAAAAAAAACCTTCAAAAGACAAAATATCCTCCCCAAACTTCCCAGTGCCTCTCACTTAGAGGCAAATTCCTTTCATTGGCTTTGAAATCAGACAGATGTGTGTTTAATTCCTGGCTTCTTCACTTACTAGCTGTGTGATCTCAGTCAGAATTCCTTAAGCTCTCTGAGCCTTCGTTTCCTCATAGGCTGCTGTGGGAATCGAAGGTAATGCATATAATATATGCAAAACATATATCCTACGAGTATGATAGATGGTAGTTAGTGGTCATTATTTATGGACGCAAATGACGATGAGCCTGGCATTCAAAGTCTTCCTTCAGGTTCGGACCCTCCTGGTGTTTTTCCATAGCTTTAGCTCTCTCTCCCCTCCCAGCTCCAAACCCTATGTTGTAGGTATTTGGAACTGTTACTAGTTCTCCAAACCACACATGTTATTTTATAACTTCAAACTTTGCATACAGAGTTTCTTTTTTCCCAAATGTCCTATCCCACCTGTCAGTCTCGTACTCATTCTTCAAGACTTAATCTAAATGGGAGGCTATAAAAACCTTCCCCAGGGTGTGTGCCTGGCTCAGTCGGTGGAGCATGTGACTCTTAATCTCAGGGTCGTGAGTTCAAGCCCCATGTTTGGTGTGGAGCCGACTTTAGAAATAAATACAAATATAAATATAAATATATATGTATATATATTAAAAACCTTCCCTGACCTCTCTAAGTAATTGGACTACATCTTTCTCTATGTCTTCAGAGCTCCTTGTATTGATTGTGTAATTATACTTGTCACCCAGCAATATAATTTATTACACATTTCTGGCTTTTCCTTTTAAATGTCAGTTCTGTGAAGGCAGGAATTAAGTTTTATTCATCTTTGTTTCGCAGAGATGTAGCAGCCACTGAATAGATAGATGGAAGGGTGGAAGGGACATATGGATTGGGTTATTTTGGTCGATGAAATCTTGCAAAACATGGCACCCATGCTGGAAATTTTATTAAAAGAGGCCTTTGTTCTGCTTCTAGCCATGATGGAGTAATTGGAACTGGCTTTATCCTCCCACCATTAACAACTAGAACTCTGGACAAATATAAAAACAACAGTTTTCACATGTTAGACAACAGGCACTGCAGGACTTTGATTCCAGAGAGAAATGAGGCGGGTGAGGAGAGGCCTACCATCTCCCCTGGCTTTTTGCCTTGAGGCATTTCTGGACCATGGTGCAATGATGGGGGGTCCCCAGCAAAGCACAACAGTCTTGCTAGGTTGAAGGGTCAGAGATCTGAGCGAGAGGTGGCTTACGTTTGTGGGTCAGGGTACCAGACTGGAAGCCACTCATCGAAAAGAGCTCCAGAAATTGGAATCAGGGCCTCTTGGCTAATGTGCTGAAGACTGGCCAGCCCATGTGTAGGATGGAGCTCATGCAGACTAGGCGACATTCGGATTCTGACCAGCCAAAGGAAGGAGATCTTGCTGATGTCTCAGGGCAAATGGTAGAGACCACAGGAGGCCATGCCTTGGTGTACTCTAAGTTAGCTCTAGAGTAAAGATTATTTTAGCCTTGCTCTAATAAAGCTTAAAAACAATCTATGAGGAGCTTAAGAGAGTGCTTCAGGGATGCTGGAAATACGTTGTTGTTGTTGTTTTTTAATCTGAGTACCAGTTACTGGTATTGGGCAAGAATTCATCAAGCTGAACACCAATGTTATGTGTATTTTATGTTTTTAAACTTCAGTAAAAGTTTTAAGCAAAACTACTTCTTTAAGAAGAAAAGATCTGATAGGCAAGAAATTCAGCTTCCTGTCAAAATAAACTCCAACCCTCTTTAAAAGAAGACAAATAGGGGTGCCTGGGTGGCTCAGTGTGTTAAAGCCTCAGCCTTCGGCTCAGGTCATGATCTCAGGGTCCTGGGATCGAGCCCCACATCGGGCTCTTTGCTTGGCGGAGAGCCTGCTTCCTCCTCTCTCTCTCCCTGCCTCCTCCTCTCTCTCTCCCTGCCTCTCTGCCTACTTGTGATCTCTCTCTATCAAATAAATAAATAAAATCTTTAAAAAAAAAAAAAGAAGACAAATAGGATGTCTGGGTGGCTCAATGGGTTAAGCCTCTGCCTTCAGCTCAGGTCATGATCTCAGGGTCCTGGGATCGAGCCCTGCATTGGGCACTCTGCTCAGCAGGGAACCTGCTTCCCCCTCTCTCTTTGCCTGCCTCTCTGCCTACTTGTGATCTCTATCTCTCTCTATGTGTGTCAAATAAATAAGTAAAATCTTAAAATAAATAAATACATACATACATACAAATAGAGGTGCCTGGCTGACTCAGTCACTGGGGCATGTGACTCTTAATCTCGGGGATGTGAGTTTGAGCCCCACATTGGGTGTAGAGATGACTTTAAAAAATTAAAAATCTTTAAAAAAAGACATTAAATCCACACCCAGCTGTGTAACATTCATGGTATCTGCCATCCTATTATAAAAGTATGAGAAATGAAACTGTAACCCATAACCAGAAGAAAAACTAGTTAATAGAAACAAGCTCAGAAATGACAGATGTGGTGGAATTAGCAAAGACCCTAAGATTAAAAAGATTATAAATATGCTCATGAATTTAGAGGAGGACCTGAACTAAGAAGAGAAACAGAAAATATAAAGACTGAAAAAGAACATGTAGAGGTGGAAAATATCATACCTGGAATGAATATTTCACTAAGGTTTAAATGGATATTAGACACCACCACATAAAATATCAGGGAACTTGAAAACATAGCAATGAAAATTAGCCAGTATGAAGCAGGGAAAGGGAAAGGACAGGAAAAGGTTAATGGAACCTCAAGGACCCATAGCACAATATCAAGAGGACTAAAACACTTAACATCATTAAAAAAAAAATTTAAAGATTATAGCTTTTTTTTTTTTTTTAACTTTTGGTGAAAATTGTAAACTCGGAGTTCTAAGAAGCTCAACAAACCACAAGCATAGTAGGTCCAAACAAAACCACACAGAATCCCAAAATGATAGTTACTTATAACCAGTGATAAATAGAAAGGCTTAAAATTAGCTGGAGAAAAAAGACACATTATAGAAAAGAAAGAAGTGATAACAGAAGACTTCTTACAAGAAAGGTACCTAAGCCAAGAGATAATGGAATGACATTTTAAAAGTAATGAAGGAGAGTTGGGAGAAATCAGAGCGGGAGACGAACCATGAGAGACTGTGGACTCTGAGAAACAAACTGAGGGTTTTGGAGGGGTGGGGGGGATGGGGGAGTGGGTGAGCTTGGTAGTGGGTATTAAGGAGGGCAACGTATTGCATGGAGCACTGGGTGTGATGCAGAAACAATGAATCTTGGAACACTGAAAAAATAAAATTTAAAAATAAAAGTAATGAAGATTTTTGTCAACCTTCAAGTCTATAGGATGAAAATATCCTTCAAGAATGAAAGCAAAATTAAGACCTAGTCAGACAAAAAAAAGTGAGAGAAAATCATTGTCAGCAGATACCACAAGAATTGTTAAAGGAAGTTCTTCAGATGAAGAAAAATGAAACCATAGAGAAATTCGAACAATAGGGAGGGAAGAGTGCCAGAAATAGTTATTATGTAGGCAAATATAACAGACTTCTTTTCTCATTTTTAGTTTCTATAAAAGGCAATTGACTATTTAAAGTAAAAATAATACCGATGTATTATTGTGTGTTGTAACATGGGTAGAAATATATTGTATGGCAATGGTAGCACAGAGGACAGGGTGGGGATGGAGAAAGGAAGTACACTGTTTTAAGATTCTTAAATTCTATGTAAACTGATATAACATTATTTGAAGGTAGACTATTAAGTTAAAGATGTATATTGTAACTCTTAGAGGACCCACTAAGGGGAAAAAAATGTGTAGCTCACTAATAAGCCAATATTAAGAATCCAAAACATTTATGGGGAGGAGGAAGGATAAAGGAACCAAAAACAGATGCAACATATAGAAAAGTTAGCAAGATGGTAGATTTACTCAACTATATTGATTATCACATTAAACATATGTTGTCTAAATGCTCTAATTAAAGGAGAGTAATAAATTACATAAATAATCAGGATCCAATTGTATGCTATCCACAAGAATTTCATTTTAAAGAGTCAGATAGATGAAAAGTAAGAGGATGGAAAAGATAGTGCAAACACCAACAAAAAGGGAGTGGATGGGGGATGAGAAGCAAATCTTCCTCATGGAGGAATTCCAAATAATTCGGAATATCTGTAGATACTCCCCTCTCTAGGAGAAGGAGCTTAATCCCCCTCACCCTCTCCCAGCAACACACACACACACACACACACACACACACACACACACTTGAACGTGGGTTGGACTTGGTGACTAGCTTCCAAGAAATGGAGTAAAAGAAGGGAAAATCTGTAACTCGAGTGGACAAATGTCAAACACTACTTTAAGCAATTAATACCACCGGTGATGTTGTGTGGATATCACATAACCTTGATACAATGGGGATACGCGAACTCTCTGGTATTCTTTCCGAAACCCCAGCCAGATAATGACAAAGACCTCAGTTAAACCCAAATTGAGGGACATTCTATAACATATTACCTGCTGAGTGTTTTACAAAACTGTCAAGGTCCTGGGGTGCCTGAGTGGCTCAGTGGGTTAAGCCTCTGCCTTTGGCTCAGGTCATGATCCCAGGGTCGTGGGATCGAGATCCGCATCGGGCTCTCTGCTCAGCAGGGAGCCTGCTTCCTCCCCTCTCTCTGCCTGCCTCTCTGCCTACTTATGATCTCTGTCTGTCAAATAAATAAATAAAATCTTTAAAAAAAGAAAACTGTCAAGGTCCTTAAAAAAACCTTAGGAAAGACTGAGGCACTGTCACATTCCAGAGGAGACTGAAGAGAAATGGCAAACGGAACACGAGGTGGAATTCTGGATTAAAAACTAGGGTAGGAAAAGGACATCAATGGAAAAATCGCTGAAATCACAATAACGTTTGGAGTTGAGTTGAGAATGTACCAAGTATTGGCTTCTTAGTTTTGACAAATGTGCCGCGGAAATATAAGACCTATTAGGTGAAACTGGAACTAAGTGTGGAGTAGATGGGCACTCTCTGTAGTAGCTTTGCAACTTTTCTGGAAGTCTGAAAGTACTCCAAAATAAATAGGATTTTTTTTTTTTTTAAAGGAAAGGTAAAAGCAAATACGGGAATAATTATAAAGAACTTGATGCCTACAATTTTGATTAATTAGGTAAAATAAACATTCTTGGAAATATACAAATTACAGACTGTTACACAATAAGCAAATAGAAAAATAGCACTATTTCTATTAAGTAGATTTGATTTTGTAATTAAAACTCCCACAGAGAAAATTCCAGTTCCAGATATTTTCATTAATTCTGTCATGCTCTTAAGAACAGATACATCTTGGGGCGCCTGGGTGGTTTAGTCGTTAAGCATTTGCCTTTGGCTCAGGTCATGATCCCAGGGTGCTGGGATCGAGCCCCGCATCGGCTTCCTGCCCTGCTGGAGGCCTACTTCTCCCTCTCCCACTTCCCCTGCTTGTTCCCTCTCTCGCCATGTCTCTCTTCGTTAAATAAATAAATAAATAAAATCTTTAAAAAAAGAAAGAAAGAAAGAAAAAGAATAGGTATCAACTTATGCTAACTTTTTGAGAAAATAAAGGGGAAAAAAAAGAGACAATAAAGGGGAAAGGAACACTTCCCACATTACTTTATAAGGTTTGCATTACCCTGACATGAAAACCAAATGAAAAATTTACAAAAAAAGAAAACTGCTAGCCAATATACCTCATAAATACAGATGTAAAAATCTTTAATAAAATATTAACAAATTGAATCCAATGTATGAAAAGGCTAATACATGGTGAACAAATGAATACAGATTGGCTAAATATTCGAAAAGCCATCAATCTAGTTTACCATCATCAACAGACTGAAAAAGAAAAATGGTATCAAAACATACAAACAAATTATTTTAGGAAAAACACAACACCTATTACGATTAAGAGAGCTTCACAAACTGGGTATCCCCGTTGTGATCGAGAACATCTAGAAAAAACCTACAGGTAACATCTTACTTAATGGCAAAAGAATAGAATGCTTTTTCCATCAGAATGAGAACCACAAACAGGATGTCTGCTCTTCCCATTTCTATCCAGCATTGTACTGGTGGTTCTAACAAGTTTGCTAAGACAAGGGAAAGAAAAACCCTAAATATTAGAAAGGAGGAAGTAAAATTGTCTTCATTCAGACATGATCATGTGTATGGAAAATCCTAAGGAGGCTCATAAATGAATTTAGCAGCATGCAGAATAAGGTCAGCATATAAGAAAAATATATTTCTATATGCTAGTAATCAGTTGGAAAATGAAAAATTTAAAGTGCTACTTAAAATAGCAAAACACAAAATATTTAGGAATAAATTTAACAAAATATATGTAAAATTTGTATACTAAAAGCTATAAAATATTTCTGAGAAAAAATTTAAAAGACTTAAACAAATGGAGAGATATTCCATGTTTTGGATTGGAAGACTCAACATTTTAAAGATGTTAATTTTCCCTGAATTGATCTATAGATTCAATATATTCCCAACCCAAATTCCAGATGGCTTTAGGAAAAAAAAAAAAGAACTTGACAAGCTAATTCTGAAATGTATATGAATATGCGAAAGATCTGGAATAGCCAAAACAATGTTGAAAAAGAACAAAGTTGTAGGACTTACTTTACCTACTTTCAAGACTTACTATGAAGTTATAATAAATGTAGATAGTATAGATACATAGTTCAATAAAACAGAACAAATATTTCAGAATTAGAACCACACATAAATGGCCAGTTGATCTGTAACAACTATGCCGAAGTAATTCAGTAGAAAAGTAATAGGGTTTTGTTTTTTTTGTTTTTTTTTTTTTCAACAAATGCTACTGGAACAACTGAATTTCCATATAGAAACAAAGTGAATCTCGACTTTTACCTCATGTAAGTATAAGCCCAGAATGGAGTATAGACCGAAACCTAGAAGAAAAAAAAAATTTAAGTACAAGAAAATAGAGAAGAAAATCTTCATAAACTTGGGGAAGGCAAAGATTTCTTAGATAAGACACAAAAGACACATCATCAAAGAAAAAGTGATCAGTTAATCCTCATAAAAATAAAAGCTTACCTTCTTCAGAAGACACAATTTAAAAAACGAAGTTGCATGCCATGGACTGAAATATTCTCCATATGTATATATGAAAAAGGGTTTTTTTTTTTCCCAGAATATACAAAGAACCCTTAAACTCAGTAAGGAAACAGTCCAATTAAAAAGTAGCAAAAGATTGAAGAGACACTTAACAGTCAAAGGTATTCAAATGGCGAATGAACACATGAAAACATGGCCCTTGAAAGAGCAGATTAATCACACAGCGAGTGTACCACCATCCACCCCACTGGTATGAGCACAGTAAAATGACTGTGTTTCTTATAAGTGTGTATCTTACATATGTTTACTCTTTGATAAAAGTACTTCACTCCTGGGTATTCACCCAAGAACACTGAAACTTACATGTACACTAATACATGTATGTCAATGTTTTTAGCGGCTTTTGTTCATAGTCGCCAAAAACTGGAAATAACCCAAGTGTCCTTTGACTGGTGAATGTATAAACAAAGAAATACTACTCAGCACTAGAAAGAAACCGCTGATCTGCCCAAAAACATGGGTGATTCTGAAATATCTTACACTGAGCAAAAGAAACCAGGCTAAAGAGAATATGCTATATGATTTTATTTATGTAAAATTAGAGAAGAGAGAAAGCTGGTCTTTGGTGGATGAAAGCTGATCAGTGGTTGCCTTGGGCTGGGCTGGAGAAGATAGGGACTGACTGACAAGGGCACCAAGGAACATTTTGGGGTGAAGGAAGCATTCTGTTTCTTGATTGTCTTGGTGGTTACCCAGGTGCCAGCCATTTGTCAGAACGCCTCAGACGGTTTTGTAGGCATTCTATCACATATCAGTTAGGACTCAAATTAATTTTTAAAAAGAAGAGGACTTGGAAATGAATTTTAAAAGGAGGCTCCAATATTGAGTAGCTTTCAGAATAGCACTGTTGATCTTCATGTAATTTACAAACATGGGTAAAGGGGTAACTTTGGACATAGGTTGGTATTCTACTAGGCTTTCAACTAGGTACCTAGACAGTTGGGTTTCAACTTCCATAATCTTAATCTCCGTTACCTTTGTCTGCCTTAAAAAAAAAAAAAATACCAGATGGACAAAGTTAATACTGTTGTATTTTGTTGGGTTCCATGAGACTTGCAGATGTAATATTTTTTACTGACCATCTTGTATTGTTCCCCAGCTGTGGATTTTGGAGAAGGGATGTTGCAAGAATAGTCCATCTCTTGCTAATCTCCATGCCTGTTTATAGACTTCATGTTTATCTCAAGGCCGCATAGCTGCAGAGAACAAAAACATAATGTCCCCTCCCTCCACAGCCATTTAACTGCTTCACCTGTTTTCTCTCCTAAATTTTAAATAACATCTCTTATTCCTTCAAGAATATTAAGTGTAGGGGGACCTGGGTGGCTTGGTTGATGAAGAGTCCTACTCTTGATTTCAGCTCAGGTCATGGTCTCAGGGTCATGAGATCAAACTCTGCATCAGGCTTCGTGCAGGGCATGGAGCCAGCTTGAGATTCTCTCCTTCCCTCTCTCTCTGCTCTTACTTGCCCCTAAAATATAATAATAATAATTAATTAATTAATTCTTGAAAAAATAAAGAGTATTAAGTGTAAGCTGCTTAGCCAATACGTAGATTGTAGGGCTTTTTAAAAACTTGATCAAAGGGAGTTCAAACTCTTTGAGGCTTCCAGTGATGTGGACATACCACATTTTATTACTGGGGAACAAGATTTCCCATGGCTCAGTTAGGGTCCTTTTTAATATTCATTGGCCTGGAATTTGTAGGCTTTTGTGTGTGCACATATATGTGGAAGCCTTTACTGTCTGCTTACTCTTTGTTTTTTGTTTTTTTTTTTTACTTCATGCTTTCTATAGCCTGAGTGGTGCTCTTTCATAACACACTTTCTTATATGAGGATATATGTAATGGGACATTAAAATGTATTCATTTTTGACCCAGAAATTTGACTTCTAAGATTTTTTTTTCTGGCAAATATTTCTACATGGAGAAAACCATGTAACCAAACAGCATTGTTTATGTTATGTTAACCAAAGTTGGAAGCAACTTTAATATCTGAAATTAAGGGGAGTAATTAAGGTAATCTAACCTATTGCTATTCAGTGGTGTGTACCCTGCAGTCATTAAAAATGATGGTTATGAAGATTATGGGCAACACAAGAAATGCTAAAGATTCAATTTAGAGAAGAAAGCAGAACATTAAGTGATATATCCACTATGAGAATCATGAAGAAAAACAATCAGATACCCAGGAATAAAAGATTTTTAAAACACCTTCCAAATTGCCAACAGTAGTATATTAAGACAGTAACATTATGGATTAGCACTTTTTCTCCTATTTTCCAGATTTTCTATAATATGACTATTACCAGTTTTATAATGGAAAAATCATCTTTCCTCCTCTCATCTGAAACACTGGAATGTTTTGGCTTTGGGCCTCATGGCTTCTATGTCTTCAGGTGTCTGCCTGTCACCAGTCATTCATCCTTCATCCTTTTAAGTAATTGTCTGTAGGTCTCTGTTCTGTGTTGGCCAGTCTCCATGACAGTGTCCACTCCATACCTTGTAAGTTTCATGCAAAGAGAGAGAGAGAAGGAGCATCGTGATCCAGTGGGCCCTGCCCTGAGTGTGTGTATATGATTTGTCAACAATCAAGTATTTTATGGGAGTTTATAGGACTTCATTAAAGATGCTGGAGCAGGAGCACTGTGGGACATCAGAAGAGACCTCAGCAATAAACCGCAACTCCAAGCTTTGGAATGCAGTAAATGTTTAAGAGACTTCCTTCCTTTCATTACTGAATTTTACTTTACTTTTATACCAGTAAAGAGTTGTGTTTTATTGGTTGAAATTTCTTGATTCCGTTTCCCCAGGTCTGTTTAAAAGCTACATTTTATCTTTGAGGATGTTTGGCTCATGGTAGAGGAAATGCTGCCAGCGAATTCAATTTACTGGCAGAGCTCACAGATATTGTACACGGATTTCTTTTTTTCTTCTTTTTCACAACTGCTACATAAACACAGCTGGGTTTGATATTTGTCGTAACAAAGATTTAACTTGAATCATTTTACTCCGGGTAATTAATGCTTGGAATCTCGGCTACTTTTTCGTTCGTCCGCTTGTAATCCCCTGCATTGCTTCACTCCGGCTATCTAGATAATGAAGTGCGCCCCTCTAGGTCTTTGCCCTGCCTTAAAACTGCTTAATATTTGGCCGTTCCCACTAGAGAGCAGATGCTTTTCTTTGCAAGAATTGAATTTCTGTCAGCTCTTTTATGCATCATGTGTTTGGAACTGTAAGTGGATCAAGTTGTTCATCACAGCAGGGACACTGTGAAACACATCTATTATACACACTTCCCACCCCCCCCTTCCTGTTTTTTTCTCCCCCGAGGAGGTGGAGATGCCCAGATCCCGTTGGGAGATATCTCACTCCCTGTGGATGTATCCATGTGATCCACCAAGGATCCGGCCTGGCTGCATCCCTAAGCATGGAAATTCTATATCCATTCGGCCCAGCATTGTTGCTGAGACAGATCCTACTTTTATCTCTGTAAACACCACGCACTTCATTAACTCCCAAATATACACCAAGTTTGGGTCACTAAATAAACCCACCAGGCTTAGCATAATGAGTGACGTTTCAGTAATTGATGCCCTAGAAAATGTTAATTGTGAATCCATTATTCTTTTCTATGCTGCAACAATGGCTGTGTAGTTTTGGCTTTGGAGTTGAGTTGTGCGGAAGAATGGTGGCCATCTATGAGGCTCCTACTGTGTGCCAGGCACTGTGCTAGAGGCCTTGAAAATCTTGACATTTAATCTACATAACAATTCTGAAACAAATGTCTGGTGGGGGGAATACGTTACCCCTTTTTTATAGAGAAGAGAAGAGGTTAAGTAACTTCCCTAGAGGCCTCCAGCAAGCAGATAGCCAGCCTTGGAGGCAGAATTTGAACCCAGGCTCAATCAACACATTTCCCGGTGTTGTACCTTCATGCTCAGGGTTTGCTAGACAATACGTTCATCCATCAGTCAGTCAATACACTGATCCATTCCACATGCCTGTCAGGACCACGTGGCATCTCTGGCCGGTTGGCCTTTACCAACGCCTCCGTGTCCACCTAACTCTGAGCTGCTCAGGTGATGTTTGCAGTTGGTCCTTCAGTTTTGCTTTTTCTATCAGAGCTCAGTGTTCATCTAATCTGACTTCCCCAAGCAACCGCCCATGTTCTAACAGTTTGCATTTTGCAAGTTTTGGTCCCTAGATTGAACTTTGAGCTGATGGCTAAAAATTCCAAATCTGAGTAGTTTAATTTGTCAATGTTGCTTTGAAAAGCCAGAGTCTTGATGCTGTTCCTGCTGTGATGCGCTCATCTTTCAGGTCTCAGATAATGCTGCTGAGGGCGAAAGTGCATTTTGGTGCATTTTTAATAGATATCATTCAATTTGCAGGAGTCATTCTCGGACATTCACGTTCTGCCTGAAATAGCGCTGGTCTATAGAATTAATTATGGTTAAACAGATAGGTGGCTTTTGCCCATGAAGAACATCATTAATCTCTTGATAAACATTTTTAGTTAACGATTAACTTTAGTCTTTCTGCAAATACTTTTCATTAGAACCAGGCATTAGTGTCCTGGTTCATTAGAAATAGACCAACCCCTTTTATTTTTGATTTGCAGTCCATTTTGTTGTTGAAAGATGTTGGCATTTAAAAAAAAGAAAAATTGGCGGAGGATATACTGTAAAAAAAAAAAAACCTCAAAAAACAAAACAAAAAAAACCATGTATAACGTCCCTCTCGCAAGTGCGTGTCTGTTTTTTCAAAGGTAACTTACATTTGTATTTTGTGCCTTGTGTTTGCAAGAGAATGGTTCTTGGTTTATTCATGTTGACAACTGAAAAGCCTTAGACCTAATTAAAAGAATTTCCACGAGCACCTTTACTGAACCATTTCATTACGCGGCACTGCACAGATTGCATTGTGAAACATGGTGATGGTTTAAATCTGACCTTTAAACCTAAACGACCAGAAGTATGGGGGAGAAAACCCTTCTCTAAGAATACTCCCCGGATGCATATATGTGGATATAGGCATACACGTATGCACATATTTGGTTAGAAATAATCCTTTTATTGAATGACCACCTAATAATATAAATACACATCTATTCTGAGCTCAGATCTTGCCTGTAGCCTCCTTGAGCTTGGGCAGAATTTTCAGCTGCATTAATTGTGTGTGTGTGTGTGTGTGTGTGTGTGTGTGTGTGTGTGTGTGTGTATGTTAAAGCTAAATTGTTTTATAGGGAAAACAAAGACAATTTCACTTCCTCTGGGCAAAAAAAAAAAAAAAAGGCGCTTGGAAGAAAAAGAGTATTACAGATAGGTAGAAAAATACAAAAGTTGTTGCTGCTGTGTTTCAGTTTAAAATGCGGAGGGACTTGGATTAAACACACGGCGGGGGCTGGAGTGCTTTAGTGTGTGCAAGACTCCTCCTGAGCTTTGTTTGGCAGATAGTGGAAATGGGCCTTTTTGTTTTAAAACTGTGCTTTTTTAGTCCCAAGAATGTCATCCTGCGGACTCGATAGTTTGTTCTCAAGATGCTCAACAAAGCCATTATAGCATATAGTGAAGTAGCCATTCACGTAATGAAAATTGATCCTTTTGTCTAACAAAAGCTGCTTAGATTGTAAGGCTCGCCTCTAACTTTCTGACTTAATGCTCCACCAGTGAGATGTCAGAAGAGACAGAGGGAGCAGAAACCTGGGCCCCTAGGGTCATAGCCAGCTCCAGCTTGGAGCTCCACATAACTAGCACAGGCCCCACTCCCCCATGGAGAACCGGGATCTTTGAGGGGAAAATGGGATGCAGAAGAACCAATTAAAGCCAACTGAGGTCAAGGTACAACCATGTTCTCAAGAAAGAAACAGAAAAGCAAGGAATGAAAGGAAGCAATAATGGAGATATATTAAGTTGGGGAAGAAATAAACCAGTATCAAGGACAGATCTAATTTGCTGATTTTAAGAAATCCTGGCACCAGTGAGAATCCATGAAATAACATAGACTTTGGAGTAACACAGACTTGGGCTTGACTTTGGCCTCCGCCCTTTGCTATGTGACATGGGGCTGTGGCTCGCTTTCCTTATCTATGTAGTGGGGATAATCCTGCCTGTCTAGCCCAGTTCTGAAATTTTAATACAACTGGGTTTGAAAACACCTGCCATGGCATTTGGTATCTAGTAGGGGGGTTAATAAACACTAATTCTTCTTTTTTTCCCCTAATGAATTCCTGGTTTTTCCAGAAACTTGTTACTGTGAGAGACAGTGGGGTGGGATTGTCTTTACATTTCAAGACTTTTTGCTTCACATGGGAGCCAAGAACTAAGGCCTTGGTACATACACTGCCATTTTTCACTACCAATGTGAAGTAGCAGAGGGTCAATGTAGGTGTGTCCCTGGAAATGGGAAAACAAGGCAGTAGTTCATTCTCACCTCTCCAGACCCAGACATTCCCCCAGGAAATCTTATAACAAAGCCTTGATAGCTAGTTTCTTCTGGAAAGGAAGAATCACTTTGCCTTAGTCCCTACAGGCCATTTTCCAAGGGGCAAAGAGAGTGTGACTCTCTGGCTTTGCCCCCAGCTGCTGCTGGGTGTCCCAAAACAACAAGTCTTTTGACTTCATTTCTGACACCGAGCGCTTAATGCAAGTGGGGCTCCCTGCATAGTCTGGCTTGAGACAGACTCTTTAAAAGAACGCATTGCTGTGTGTCTTTGAGGGGAAGGTCCCTGGGGAGTATATGACAGGGAACCTTGGTCTGTTTTGAGGGGTCAGACCTCGGGAGTGATTCTCTTTGAGCCGAGACCTGAAGAGTGAGTCGTCGTTGTCCCGCATGGTAGCCACTATTCACATGTGGCTATTTAAATTTTAATTAATGAAAATGGAATAAAGTAAAACTTTGAGTTCCTCAGTCACACAAGGCATATTTCCCGCGCTCACTTGCAGCTGCCACAGCAGACGACACGGGTGATAAATTACGGGCAGAAAGGCCAGGCGGACAGCACTGGGTTTGCGGGCGAGGGGGCGATGGTGCTGGGAGCGCTCCAGAGGAGCAGGCCTCCCGCAGGGCTCGGGGTGTGAGAGAGGCTGGTGTGACTGGGGCCCAGATGGCGTGGCTGGTGCCGTGGAGGGGATACGGAGCCTCAAATCTGAAAGAAGCTGAGGCTGGTCACTCGGGGCCTCGCAGGCCAGGCTAAGACTTTAGTCTCTCTCGCCCAAGCAGCGGGGAGTCTGCACAAAGACCCTCACACTCAGAAGGGCACAAAACAGAAGCTGAAAACCTCCCTGCAGGGTTCATGCTTTTCGTGCCCGATCCATGGCATTTCAGATTTTTCGTGTGTATATAAACTTATATGGATAATACGACTTTTTAAATGATTTGTGCCGTATGAATTGCTCAGCACCTTGCATTTTTGTCCCCGTCTGGCAGGATTTTGTGGACCTCTTTTCCTGTCAGAGGTGGCTGGGTGAATCGTGGGCCACCTTTCTCGCCATCTTCTGCCACCCCACCACACCTACCACAAGTTGCAACCAAGTATTAGTGAAAGAAACCTATATTTACTGAGCACAAAGAGCTTATCTTCATTCTCGTGGGGAGGAAGATACATAAATACTGATTATACAAAAAGCTCAACACTAGGATGGCGACACATGCCACTCGAGAGTCCCTTTTAAAGTGGTAACGAGCTACCTTGTAGCTCTTCTGGGGGAGACTGACTGCAAGCTCTCCTGCTGGGCCCTGGTCATCCGCGGCTGTTCCCAGCCCCTTCCCGGCACAGGGCCTGCAAAGATGAGGCGTCAATGAAAGGAATGAGCTCCTGTGCCTTGAGAAAGAGCTGTTTGTTCTGACAGAGGGCATGGCAGAAAGAGGCTTTGGGGGCTTTTGCTGTTGTTTTTGTTTGGTTGGGTTTTGTTTGTTTGTTTTTTGTTTTTTTTGGTTTTTTCTTTCAATAGAAGGATTTTGTTCAAGAATGGGGGTGGGCAAAGGACACCCAGGCTTTTAGGAATGGCGTGGAGGCCTCCGAAACTCAGTAGAGTGTTGGACAGTGTTGGACATGGAGCTTGAGCCAAGCCCGTCCGTGGAAGGCCTCGAATACTGTGCTAAGGAATTTGGACTTGATCATGTTTGCACTACGGAGCCTGTGAAAATTTTGGAGGACTGGAGTGATGGGATGCAGCCTCTTGTTTTAGAAAGTCAAGTTGATGCAAAAGACGGATGAAACTGGGATGAAAATAGAGCCCTGCAGTTAAAAGACGGTTGCAGTGGTCTGGGGACAAAAGGAAACGTGAACACCGAAGAACCGAGGCCCTCATTGCCTCCACCAGCCATTTCCCATCCCCTGGAATTTAAGCCTCAGAGCAGACGGGTGTAGCAGAGACCTCATTTTACAGCAAAGGAGACGGAAGCTCAGAAAGGTTAAGAAAGTAGGAGGGCTGGATGTCCAATCCCAGACTGAGGAGTGCGTGGGGACAGAGAAGCGGGTGAAGGAAGTCAGGAGACCCTTGGTGAGCAGGTAGAGCAGGAACCGGGGGTAGGGAACGCTGCTCGTCATTGGACGAGTTGCATTTGCACTGTTAAGACTGGGCAAGTTGTCCGCTTTCACCGAGAATTCGGTTTTCCTTGCATTTCTGTTTGCATCTAAATGGTGGCTTTCATTTAGAAAGAAGGGGAAAGGAGGGGTACGGATGGGTATCAATTTCTCTCCCCACCCCCATCCTTCCCAATGGAGACCAGACTCTTCTAATGATCAGTTACTAAAGAACGTGATCCCAGACTTTCCTCCAAGTGGAGAGGTTCGACCACTGGAAGTGCCTCTCCGGGTATCTAAATACGTGCTTGCCCGCTCTTTCATTTAGCTGCAATTGCTAACTGATTATACCATCGAAGCCCAGCTGGCCCTTCTGGGAACTTAATCTAGCAGGAGAGGTAGTGACCACTCACCAAAGACCCACCAAGGCAGTCCAAGGGGCCAGCAGGGTGTTGTGGACCCTGCTTAGTAGTCAGGGAAGGCTTCTAGATGGCGGGACATCTGGATCCCCTCTTTCCCTTAACCCAAAGTAACCTTTAATTTGACTATTAAGGAAAAATACCTTATTTGAATTCTTAATTCTAAAAGGAACATGTGCTTTTTAATAAAAGATAATCAAAACAATCGAAAGTGCATAAAATAGAAAGGGAAAGCATCCATCTGTAGGTAAAGTTTGATCCATGGCATTTTAGATTTTTACTACCTATATCAACATAAATTTTTAAATGATTCATGCTGTATAGCTCTGCAACTTGTGTTTTTCCTCCCATTTGGCAGTATTTTGTGGACATCTCTTTATGTCAGTTCAAGTCCTGTCAGGTACTTTTCAGCAGCTATGCAGTATTTCATTGTGAGGATGTGGTATAATTTACTTAATTGACTCCCATTGATAGGCACTTGGATGGTCTTTTGAAGGGTGACTAGATCTTCCACAAATAGAACAGGAAGGGACAAGAGACAATGCTGTGTGAGTTGTTGGCCTGTGTATGGGCTGGAGAGATGTGACTGCTTCTAAATCATAACTCACTGTCAGTCCAACATACATTAAGTTGGGCTGAGGGAAGTGAGGCCAGCTGAGCAGAGTGTCACCAACTGCTCGGAGAAGTTGGGATGTTTTTCTGCAGGTGGTGATGGCCCAGGGTGGGGAGCATTGAAGGATTTTGATGGAGGGATTGAAATGACCAGATTCATATGTTTCTGAGATTACTAGGACAGCTGTGGGTGGGTTACATTGAGGGGATACTGAGCACAGCCTGTCTAGGCAGCTATACCACCAGTCTGGGCCAGAGAGGAGGGATGGAGCTCTGTGGCACAGTGCCAAGGTCATGGGCACTGAAAGGGGAGGGTGGGTTTGGGATATTTGGGGTGGTGCTGATAAGATGCGGAGAATGGTGGTGGGTAGGGAAGGAGGATTATGGAATCTGACCTCCGAATCTGGCCTAGGAGACAAGCTGGGTGATGCTGTAGTGGCCAAGATGGGACACAGAAGGTGATGGGGGTGGGGGAGGGGGGGTGGGGGTGCATTTGAGAGAGGCTGGTGAGTTCAGTGTAGCATCCTCTTCCCTTTGTTTTCTGTCTTCCTCCTGATACCTCATTAAAGGAGAAAGTCAGCCTCATCAGCATTTCTGTCGCCCCCAGATTATGCCTGATGAACCCCAATGTTAATGATTTGACCAGAACCCCCACATGGGCTCCTGGCAAGTTCAGTTTTAGATGTATGACTCTGGGTTATTTTCAGCCTCCGATTTTCGTCCCTCACTTTTATTTAAAGGACAAAATGCTATCACCAGTTTTCAGATGCGCATATACTTGAAGTTTCAAAGTTTGAAGTGCTGACAAAAGCTTCTCCGTGTTGCAGGGTGAGGAGAGGTCTTCAGAAGTCTTGGCCTGAGTGGTCACAGGGGCGCCAGGAGCCCAGGACCGCTTGGCTGGTTTCAGACCATCTGGGGTGGGCAGGAAGGCAGACACTCTTATTTGCTCAGTTACAATCAGCAACGACTTCTTTGTGTAAAATGATAATGAGGCCATTAGGAGAGGCTCACCTGAAGAGCAGCGTTGTGAATCCAAGGTAATTAAACACCTCCCGAATGAAAGGGAAAGGCCAGGGAAGGTTAAGTGAGGAATAATCTGCGGCACAGGTGGCCCAAGGCCTTTGAGGAGCCAGAAGAGTGACAGTGGCTTGCACCATTTCAAAGGACGGAAACGTCACCCTCATCCCTGGGAGAGGCAGGATTTCTATTATTGGGAGGGTTGGAAGAGGGCAATATTTTGAACCTTTTAATGAAGCATGTTTTGTTTTGTTTTGTTCCATGTTGCTATTTCAAGTTGAAAGTCCACGGCAGAGTATGCCCGGCTACTGAGTGGCCTGCGTTGCTCTGCATGGGCTCGTACCACTGTGGCCCTGGGGCTCGTCCCAGTCAGTAGGATGTGGACACCCAGGTGTTGTCCACGACTTCACATGTCCTTTTCAGCTTATCTTCATAAGTTCTGGCAATAGGATTTTCACCATGCAGACTCTGGCCTCAAAATCTCTTGGTGTCTCCACATAAAAGTTTCTACATGCATGTTCATAGCAGCATTATTCATAATAGCCCCAGTGTGGAAACACCGCAGACGCCCGTCAACCAGCTAAATACGTAGGGTAAATAAAACATGGCATAGCCACACAATGGAATATTATTCAGCTGTGAAAAAGAACGAAGTGGTGATAAGCGCCACAGCATGGAGTCACCTCGTTTACAATGAGCTTATGCTGAGTGGAAGAAGCCGGTTACAAAAGACCTCTTATTGTGTGATGCCGTTTGTATGAAATGTCCAAAATAGGTAAATCCATAGAGACAGAAAGTGGGCTAATGGTTACCTAGGACAGGGTGCAGGAGGAGAGGAGGAAAATTGGTGGGGTGTGAGAAGTAACTGACAATAAGATGGGTTTTGGGGGGGTGATAAAAATAGTTGGGGATTAGATAATAGTGATAGTTCTACAACCTTATCATTATACTAAAAACCACTAAACTGTATACTTCAAATGAGTGAATTTTATGGTCCACACACAGTAGATCTTAATAAGCTATTTAAAAATCCCTGGGGTACCTGGACGACTCAGCTCAGCGTCTGTCTACCTTCGGCTCAGGTCCTGATCCCAGGGTTCTGGGATCAAGCCCCATGTCGGGCTCCCTGCTCAGAGGGGAGTCTGCTTCTCCCTCTCCTTCTGCCCCTCCTCCCTGCTCATGTTCTCTCTCTCTCTCTCTCAAATGAATAAAACTTTTTTAAAATAAAAATCCATTATCAGAAACTTGTTAGTAAGAAATAATGTCCATGGAGCATTTCTTTTTTCTTTTTTTTTTTTTTAAGATTTATTTATTTGAGAGAGCATGTGCGAGTGGGAGGGGGGATTGCGAGAGACAGACTCTTCTTAAGCAGAGTGTGACGTGGGCCTCGATCTCATGACGTATGAGATCACAACCTGAGCTGAAACCAAGAGTCAGACACTCAACCAGCTGAGCCACCCAGGCACCCCCAAGGAGCATTTTTAAAGTCTGTGTAATCTATCCCAGACCAGCGATCCTTAATATTTTTAGGTTCATGGGTACCTTTAGGGATCTGAGGAAAAGTGTGGAGCCTATGTCCAGAAAAATGATCGTCATTCATTCATATTAAAAGTTTGTAGGTGGGTCATGGACCACCTGAATCTAATTTTTCTATTTTATCCTTAAATAATGTCAGGCCATCAGGTAATCTTATATCAAAGCCCATACAGATTCCTGAAATATTCTCTCGATATGTCACCTGCATGCTTGAAAACAGTCATTAGGTTTACATTTTCCCTCAAGACGAAAGAAAAAAACTCCTTACTGTACTCACAGCACTGCCTTTTCCTCTAGTCTCATTTCAGGCCATGTTCTCCATCACTGTCTCCCCTGAAACCATAGTCCTTTCTGTTCTCCGAGCTCCTTGTCACCACAGGCTTTTTCCCCTGTTCCCCGGACACTGTTCCTTCCCGTCTTTGCCAGGTTCTACTTCAGCTCATCCTCCAGATTTCTGTTCAAGCCTGATTCCCTCCAGGAAGCCTTGCTGACTTCTTCAATGAGCTCTAGCATAGACTCATCACGTAGCAATGCCGCACAGGTTTGGTATTTTCCTCACTGGAATATAAGCTTCGCGTGGGCAGGGCCCAGGTCTGGTTTTTTCCACCGTTAGATCACGTTGACTCAAGGCTATCACATTGCCAAGTTCCAGGAATACTTTTCACGTGGAACAAATACAGCGTGAACGGTGTGCCCAGAAGTTGTGTAGTGTGGCAGCCTGAGGTGAATGGAAAGAAACAGACCAGGAAGCTTGGTATTATCTCTCATGTTGAGGGCAAGAGCCATCACGTCACACATGAGGATTTCCTACACTGAGGATTCACAGGAGAAATCTCTTTGAGTTCTCACTTTCAGGAAAATACGTTTTCATTTGTGCAAGGGGTTTGTTTGTACTACATGGACCCAAAGAGTCTCACAACTTGAGTTTCTCTTTTTGCTTTGACCACTAGGAGGCTCGTAAATCAAATTTGCAGGCCAGTCTAGCCACCATGTAAGGCCTTATAGCTTACATTTATATACTAAATATTTCTGGCTGCTTTCCCAGTGCCATGGCTTTCTTGACTATTTTCCTGAATCTCTTGAGTACATATCTGTAAGGTTGGCATGATACCTTTAGAGTATGAAGGATGTAAGAATATATATGTTATTCCTCTAGTTACTTTATATTTAATAAACATAAGTTATCATGTATTTAATAAATATATATCATATGTGTTTATGTATTTAACATGTATCCAGAGTATGAGATGTGAGGTATATATGTTATAAATAAGCCATTCATTTCTAATATTTGTAAGTAATTTGAAAATGGAGTAGACTTCGAACTAAAACAATTTTTGTCATTTGGGCTCAGATTATAAGACTTTCAAGTCATATTCCAATTGGCCAGTTCTTGGGCTTGTTCCTAGGTATGTAATCTAATCTCTCTGCGACTGGAGCAGGAGCTTGTAAGACAGGAGCGCTGATCCCTTCCTTGCAAGACTGCGGAAAGAATTAAATTAGAAAATGCATGTGAACGGGCATATCTAGTACATTGAAACCACTCAGAAAATGGTTTTGGTTTTGCTCTTACTCGATACGCTCGATTCAGTTTCAGAAACCTGCCCCAATATTGAATGCGGTTTGTTCTCCAGCCCCTGAGCTGTTAATTCCATCCCCCTCCCAGGAAATTTCTAGAGCTCCGTATGTATCGGGTTTTGCCAACCGTCCACCCACCCTGCCCTCAACCCACGTCTCCTTTCTCTCTGTCACCAGATCTCTTCCCTGAAGAACCGGCTAAAGAAGGTGTCCACAACTACTGGCGATGGCGTGGCCAGGGCCTTCCTCAAGGCCCAGGCGGCTTTCTTTGGCAGCTACCGAAATGCTCTGAAAATTGAGCCGGTGAGTAGCTTCTTGGCATTTACAAATCTACGTCAGAGCTGAGAAATGTACCTCAGGGGTCACAGGAATTCAGCTCTTCACCTGGCGGTTGAATTCACCCAGAAGAGGTTGTGCATCTGTGTTGTGAGGGGCTGGGGGGTGCCCCCCCTTGCCTTTCCTCTTAGCGTGAGGAAGCCATGCCACTCTGTGTGAAGCGGTCACTACTCCTTTGAACGTTAAAGACCTGTCCCCTCCCTGGACAGTGGCACCAGCTGTGTGTTAAGACAGGGCCCAGATCTCTCACATACCTGCTCTCTGAGGATCTTTTCCACTTGACAAATGGGGAAATTGAGGCTCAGAAGAGACATGACTTGCTAACCCAGCAGAGGAGCTGAATAGTCCCAAAACCGTGCTTTCCCTCTGTGTCTCAAGGCCCTTTTCCTAGGAAGGGGCCTCTGCTCCACCCTTGAGAAAGCAAGGCATTCTAGGGGTTCACTCCTCAGGCGCTCCCAAAGTGCACTTGACCTGCTGACTGCGCAGTGCATCGCAAACTGGGGAATAACATTCTCCCCTTCGGCGGCCCTTCGGCCTTCCTGAGCTACTGAGGTAGCCTCGTCCATTCCCCTGCCTGCCCTGTGCGGTGGGAAGTTACTGTGAAGATGCGAAGATATTTAGGGGCAACCCTAAAACCAAAGAAAGTACAAACTCTCCCAGCCTCAGTGGGAAGCTCCCGTCTGATAACCCTCTACTCTGCCTACTTCCGGCCTCTTGGCCACAGAGAATGGAGAACTGGGCTTGCGCCCAAGTCACCATGCATAGGAGGGAACACTGGGGGGCGACCTTGCCGACAGCCCTATTCTCTCAAGAGCGCAGAGCCTCCTTCATCCTTAGCCAGCGGGCAATGGCAGCCACATCCAGCCTGGCTGGAGTGGGTATGAGGAACCAGCGTAGGTCCCACTGCCTATAGGCCGGGACTGTTTATTTCCGTCTTGGTTTTAACCCTCAGCATTTTATTCTATTAAATGACAAGGTGAGTTATATGTCAGGTGGTGCATTTCACGTGCAAACTCTGACAGTGAATCTTGGTTATGCTTCCCCATGAGCCACCGTTACACATTGTTAAGAATTTTTTTTGATTACTATGACTCCGTCATGTGTCTAAGTGAGACCCAGAATAATAGTAAACACCTTGTTTTCCCTTCACCCAGAGCACACTTGCTGCTAGGTCGGGGGCTCAGGAAGCAGCAGCCTGATGCCACCATTCCTTATTCCTTGTCTCCTGTCCAGCACTTAGGCCTGACTTTCTAAGCTGCCTCCGCTTCAGGCAATGTCATGGTCATAACACAAGGGATGTACTTTCTTTTTGCTTCCTTAGAGCTGCTTCCCTGGGGTCCACTAAAGCTCTTAGTTAAAGCAAATTCCCCATGTCCTGCTTGTCTCCAAGTGAGGCAGCTCTGAGTCTGTGTCCTGACCTTGGGCCCAGCCAAACCAGTCAGGTCTCGTGCTCACTGGAGAGCTAGTATAATAATTCAAGAAAGATACTGTTGTCTTTCTATCGCTGAAAGGAGAATGGGATAACTGGTCTAGTCCTTCCCTTGCATTGCTGGGAACTGACAAACATGCAGTATTTCCACTCTTAAAATGATTTCATTTTGTCGTATGTGTGTCTAGAATACAGAGGCTGTTGAATCTTGGTAGGGATTGCTGGATACATGATCTGGGCACAAGTTGCTCCTCAGAAGAATTTTATGGTTGTATTTGCACTTGACTCTGAAAGTCACTGGGTTTGAGGATGGAAGCCCTGGAGTTCACAGCCGGGCTCTACACTTCTAAGCTATATGACTTTGAACAAGCCACTTCATCTCTTTAAACTTCAGTTTCTTCACCTGTGAAATGAGGCTAAGAATACCTATCATTCTACATCTCCCGATGGTTATAAGGATCAAATGAGTCATAAAACGTTTCATAGGGAAGGTAAAACTTGACCTGGGTCTGATGGCTTAGATTTGGAAAAAGAGCGTCTCTCCATGTGGCGGGTGTGGAGTTAACTGAGTGAGCAAAGGCTTGGAGGCAGTACCCCTCATGGCCACTTTGTCTGGAGTCGTGGGTTTGGATAGGGAGAAGAGGCTGCTGGAGAGCTTGGAGCCAAATTTGACAGGGCCTGGGATGCAAGGCTAGAAGTGTGAACTTCACCTTATAGGAAATATCAGTTTTTGAGCAGAGATATGCTAAGACTGAAGTCGTGTTTGACCAGTAATAGAGTGATGGACTGAAAGGGGAGTTTGAAGCAGAGACCAGGGGACTGTCCAGGAGACTCAGAAGAGAGCCCTCTGGTGGTAACACCAGGAAGAGGTACCATGAAGAAGAAATGACTAGATGAATCTGCAAAGATACGAGATGAGGGAGATGAGGGGCAAGAGATGTCAAATGTCTCCCAAGATTTAGACCTAGGAAAAAGTGATGATGCCTGTAAGTAGAAAAAGCGAAAAACTTAATGCAAAGGTATTCCCAATAGCAGTACTGATAATGGTAAAAACATGGAACAGACCTAAGTGTCCATAATAGGCAACTGGTTAAAGAAATTAAAGTCTATCCGTATGCTAGAATATTATATAGTCATTAAAAGTAGCATTCTGAGGATAGGATGATGGGTTTGGTTGAAAACAAGGTACAGGGGCTCCTGGGTGGCTCAGTGGGTTAAAGCCTCTGCCTTCGGCTCAGGTCATGATCTCAGGGTCCTGGGATCGAGCCCCGCATCGGGCTCCCAGCTCCACAGGGAGTCTGCTTCCTCCTCTCTCTCTCTCTGCCTGCTTCTCTGCCTACTTGTGATCTGTCTGTCAAATAAATAAATAAAATCTTTAAAAAAAAAAAAGAAAACAAGGTACATTTCACTGAGTCTGAGTTGCCTTTCAATCATAAGATGTACCATTACTCTAGGTACCATTACGAAACAGGAAAGGGTGCTGGCAATCACAGTTGGATGCCACCAGTTGTAAGACACATCCGGATTCCAGAGATGTTATAGTGTGAAGAAATTTGCATCTTAGAATCAATGAAATATGGCAGATTGTCGTGCCTTTGGTCCCATTCATCTGCTCCCAAATATCTTTTTTCTGGATGGCCAGGAGGGAAGCCAGAGGGCCTGCAATTTTCTGGCCAGGCATCATCACCATGCTACCTCGATGGTTTTTAAACCATAGATTTAATTCTAGGAATTTCTCCTTATTTGAGAGATGGGCTAATAGCACTTCCTATGCAAGATTGTTTGGGGAATTAATTAAAATAATTGACTGCAAAGCACAAATGAGCCCAAGAAGAGATAAGGGTTGGTGGGCATTGGTCACACGGGGGTGGCGTGGGGAATGGTACCTTGGGTGAGCCTGTTTTGGGTGACAGTAAGCACGGTGCTGAGAGGTTAGGGTGCCCTCCCCAGGGCCACTTGTCTTTTAGTTGTTTCCCTGGTTATAAAAATAGCACCTGCTCTTGGTAAGGAAAAAAAAAAAAGTTTAACAGAGGACTAGAAATGAGAAAATACCCATAATCCTGTCATCTGGAGTTAAGACAACATGTTAGCGTGTTTCTGCCTAGGCTTTAGGGTTTCAGGGTCGTTTTTGTTTCATTTAGGTTTTGGGTTTTGGTTTTTTTCCTTAAAGACAGTTGATATATTCCTGGCAAAGTAATCCACTTCTCAGTTATTTAGTTTTGCCTTTTAGTATGTTGTTTTATGTTTTAGTATGCTGTAGTAGTTTTAGTAAGTTGTAGTAGTATTTTTTCACCTTATATAAAAACTCTCCTTAAACATCTCTTACGGTGACAGCACGTACCCCATCAGGTGACCCCGGTGGTTCTTAACTCTGGCGTGGATCAGAGTCACCTGTGGTGCTCTTAAAATGGCAAGTGTCTGAGATTTTTCTCAAGTTCCCACAATCTGCGGTCAGTGCTGAGGCCCACCCCATCATCCTAATGCTGGTTCTTCGGATCGTGGGTAACCTCTCCCCGTTTTAAATCACACTATGATGAACGTCTTTATAGAAATCTTCATGCACCGTCTGAATTATTTTCTCAGGCAGAATCCCTGACATGGATTTACTTGGTTAGACGGTCCAAGTACATGGCAGCCCTTGCTATGGAAGGTGAGGGAGAAAGCTGGCGGCCAGAAGCAAGTGGCAGCCTGGAGGGCAGAGCCCCTGAGAGGGATTGAGGGCAGGACCCAAGCAGCAGCCTTGCATGTGGAAAATGTTCCACGGCTGATGGCAGAGGGATCCTGCAGGGTGGGGGGCCCCAAGAAGCGGGCGTGGGTGCAGAGGGCACCGCAGACCCCTAGAGCTCCCATGGCTCATCCCCTCTGGCTGCCCTGTCGTGTGTCCCCAGCGTTCGCCACATTGCTACAGTGTGCTGGCTTCCCACCCTGGGCCAACAGGCGCAGCCTCGGGACTCAGGTCACTGCGGAGTCACCGGGTTTGGATTTTTTACAACATGAAACGTGACAGACTAGACAGCACTGCTTTCTACTCTGCTTGGCGGCCAGCTCCCGCTGCGCCCCTCGGTGCCCTGCCTGGCTCGGGGAGGGGGGCGAGCCCCCGCCGGAGGGGCCAGGACACGCCACTCCTCTGCGGCCCACGGCTCACTGGAGACTTTTAACTCTTTGGCCTTCTTTTTTTTTTCCCTGTCCGACTGGAAAAATTTCAAAATGCAGCTGGCTGGGGAATCTCAAGCGTCGTTTTCTTTCCCCTGCCCGGAAGGGAAGGGGACGGCAGCCCCCTGCTGAGGCCGGCCACATGCCAGAGCCTCGATGCTCCCTGTCCCTGCCTGGGGCTCCAGGCCAGACCCAGGCAGCAGGGCCCGCGTGGGCTAGCTGGCAGTGTCTCTTCAGGGCCAGGTGAATGATTCTCCCAAAGGGCCAGAGAGTGGGATACCCGCTCGGCGGCCTCCCACAAGGCTGGACAGAGCTCGGTTTATCTCCCCAGTGGCTCCGCTTCCGTGATCTCAGCCATCTCCCGTGACTGCCCCCTTCCTTTCCTTGTTCCAGGTGGGGCATGAAGGCGGAGATCGCCGGTGACTTCCTGGTGGGTGGGAGAGCCAGGAGGCAGACTCAGGTCGGCCCGACTCCAAAACTCAGGTTCCTTCCACCGCACCCTCTTGCCTCTCTTTGTTCTGATTTCCTCAGGCTCCACGTTAACAACTCCCTCCGCATTGCCAGCGCCGGGCCCAGGTCAGGGCAGGGTCCAGGCGTCAGTGAGTCAATCTTGGAATAGCGGGTGGAAGGATGGGTGACAGAAAGTAAGGAACAGAGAGGTGTGCAAGGCCGGGGTTGTGTTCAGTGTGTGCAACGCAAACACAGCGCATCCTGCCTTGTCTTCAGGCTCTGGAGGTTGGTGCTCCCTGGCAGAGGGGAAAGTGCCTACAGATCGCAAGGGCATGTGACCCATTTTTCAGCCACGCAGAGAATAGGAGGTGCAGAGCCCAAGATATTTAACAATATCAGCCACGTCAACTTGTTCTTCTCCACTTAAATGACAGAACCACAAGCAGCCAGGCAGCCCCGTTCAGAAAAACCCCCTTTATCCATGTCAAGCAGCGGCCCAGGCTCTAGCTCATTTACTTAGGCCTTTCTTGCTCTCTGACACGCCTCCTTGCAGTTGCCAGGCAACTCTGGGAGTAGCAGTGTGTGTTAGGGATTAACTAGTTAGGGCTGGGGTCCTTTTTGGCAAGAAGGGGATAAAAGACAAATGATTTTAATTGCTAGACCGAGGATCCTTTCTGTGCTGGGTGGAAGATGGCAACTTTTGGAGGATATGTATAGCAGCGTGGTTCTTGAATTTGCCTCGAACATTCCCCTTCCTCCCTCTCAGGGAGAAGGAATGAATTTTTAAAAGAATCTTACTTTTCCCACACTCCTTTGTTTAAAATTATATCATCGTGGAATCTGAGTAAGGCTAACCTACCACCCTCTCTTTGGAAGACAGCACAGTGGCCTCAGTTTGAAAGAACTTTCAAAAATAGAATTGTGTGTGTTAATTTCCTGCCTTTTTCCGTTCGTAGTTTCTCATAAGCTCATACGTGGCGTCGTCTCAAGATAGTACATTTACAGGTACTTGTTCCCACCTCTGGCCCACTGCAGGGTTTGGTAAAACATCAAATCAAAGAGCAAAACTGATGGATATTGGTGCTTTCGGACTCATCCTGTTCCGTGCCAGGGTCTGCAGAAAGGCCGGGATAGATGGGGCGCTGAGTGTCGTTGAGTCAGCAGGCCAGTGCGGCTCTCTCTGGGCCAGCCTGCCAGCGGGGCCTCCCCAGGATGAAGGGAGCACAGCCCCTGCCCTCAGGGAGCCGGTGCTGGGGTGGGGGCAGTGAACAGGCGGTCACATTCATGTGCTCTGAAGGAGACCTTGCAGGCAGCATCCGACTCCGGAGTCCTGCTTAGTCTGTCCAGGAGGCCTGGCTTCCAGATTCAGCTGTGGGTACGCTGGCCTCATCCACCTTACAGCCCCTCATTTTGCACACGATTCTGCTGACTCATATTTATCCACCTAAAAAACCCCTTAAAGACAGACAAGTTAAGATAAAAGCAAATTGATAGCCTGGCTTTCAAGCATGAATGGACGAGGCTGTGTTGGAACAGGTCAGAAAAACACCATGTATATCTGTTTCCTGGTTGAGTAACGCCATTGATCTCATGGCTTCAAAAGACACAACTATATCTCTATGCTTTTTTAGTGTAACGGAAAACAGAAGAGTATTTAGAAACTAGAAACATTCAAACACCACGATGGTCCCACTGAACTAACCCACCTACCTTAATTTAACTACCTCTCTTATGCTCTCGTCAATAACTTTTCATGTTGCGAAGTGTTTCCATAGCTGCTGTCAAATCTAAGTTAAAAGTCTGTTCCTCCTCCATCTAACGTTACATCAGACGCAGTTTTTGTACAGCTGCCGAACATCCCATTAAGGACAGCCACCATAATTTCTGTAACTACTCTTATTGGACCTTTAGAGCGTTTCCAGTCTTTTAATATTTTAATTAATACCGCAACAATCGCCTTTGTGAATAAAGCTCTGAAACGCCATATTTTGAACGCTTCTGAAGAGAAGAAATGCAAGTCAGCAGCGTGCAGAAGCCTGACCTGGGGTGCCGGCTCGTCACGGCGTGGTAAGGAGCAGATTTGCGTTGACTCGGTCTAACCACAGCTCAGGATGGAAAGCGTGGAGAGCCCTTCCTGGCGTGCGCTCCCTGCTCTCCACACAGGCAAGCAGAGGATGCCCAGAACATATACAAGGAGTGTCACTGATTTGTGCCTCCGTCTTGTGCTAAAAGAAAGGGTTGAGGAACCTGAAAACAATGTGTGCAAGAGAACGAGACATGGGAGGTGGAGGGGAGCAAGGGAAAGGAGAAAGCCTGGAAGAGGCCGGCGTGTGCTCCTCTTCGCTGGCTCTGAGATTCTCTGCACTGCTTGGGAGCCTAGAGCTGGAAATTGAACCCATGTCTGTCTATGAGCTCATGCTTTTTTCTCCTCTTCTCCCCCTTTTTAAAATTTTTTTTTTTTTTGGTGGTAAAACACATATAAATTTTCCATTTTCACCATCGCTCAGTATATAATTCAGTGGCATTAATTACAGTCGCAATACTATACAACCACCATCACTGTGTTTTCAAAATTTTCGTTACCCCAGATAGAAACTCTGAGCCCATTAAGCAGTAACTCCCCACTTGCCCGTCCCGCCAGTCCTTGGTAGCCTCTACTCTATTCTCTATGAACGTCCCTATTCTAGATATTTCCCGAAGTGAGTTACTTGTCCTCCTGCGTATGGCTAATTTCATTGAGCATAACATTTTCAGAGCTCCTCCACACTGTATGTAGCTGGCGTCGGGACTTCATCCCCTTTTAAGACTGAGTAATATTCCACTGTATGTATGGATCTCCCACATTTTGCTTATCCAGTCTTGGATGGATGGATGGACACTTGGGTGGCTCCCGCCTTTCCGCTGTGTGAATACCGCTGTGAACTTTCCCGTGCACGCATCTGTTGGAGGCCCCGTTTTCAGTTCTTTTGGGGTGTATACCTAGGAATGGAATTGTTGGGTCATGTGGTGATTTTATTTTTGAGGAACCACCAAATTGTTTTCCACGCAGAGCCCACGCTGTCTTTAAGCAGACAGTGGTGTGTTTGTGAAGGGTGGATATGTCCCCATGGATATTCTGTAGGGAAAGTTGGTGAAAGATTTTTCTTTTTTTTTTTTTTTTAGTTTATTTTAAGCAAGCGGATAGGGAATTACAGCCCAAACCTGCAGTCCTGAGCTAAATAGAAACGTTGACAGCAGGAGTCTATAGTGGACTAGAGAAGGGGCTCATGACGTACCAGTTGCCAGTCTTTCTCCTCTTAGTGTTCATCCCAAGTCAAGGTCATAACCCTGCAGATGAAGCAGGGAGAACAGGAGCTCTGCTGCTCTCAACAGCCAAGGAGGCAGAGTGCGATGGAAAGAGTATGTTTGGAGTCACCTGGATTTTTGTCTTGGCTCTGGAAGTCTCTTAACTTCTCTGAGCCTCAGTTTTCTCATCTGTAAAATGCAGATAATGCCTACGTTATAGGACTGCTGATAAAAATAGCAGTAATGTACGTAAAACACCAGCACAGTGTTTTTGCTGACAGTAGATAGTAACTAAATGATAGTAACCCCTCTTAGGTCAAGAAAGTAAAGGAGGAAGTGGAGAATGACACTGCCATATTCTAGAACAACGGTGGCCAAATATTCTTGTTCAAATGTCAGAGTATCTGAAACCATTCACAACACGAATGAGAGTTTGGCCTATTTATTCCTACCTCATGAAGTAACTGAAGGTTTGGCTTTTATTTCAATGATACGTGAAGGATTTGTAAGAAAACACATACTATCAAATAAAAACGGAAGGAAATAATTACTCATTTATGTTGTTGCTCACCAGTATTTACAGGCAAATATGAGGGTGATAGGTACCAAGGGTTTAAATTTAAGAAATGCATTGGAGTCCACTTTTTTTAATGCACAAGAGAAAATATAATTAAGAATCTTTTGTTCTATTTCATCAAAATATTTTGTGCCTCTTGGGAGAAGATGACCATCATTTGATGTTGACCCCAAACCTCTGTAGTCTGCCTCCCAGGTTGGGACACTGATGCTGCCCGTGAACATAATTTCGGAGTTCTGACATCTTGGAGCCACACCACAAATGCTTGCTGAACTAAGAACCATTGTTCTAGAAGTAGACTGCCCAAGTAAAAAGTAGGTCCTTAAGTGAGAGAAGATAAGAACTGGCAGGAAATCTGCTTAAACATGATGATCAAGCTTCCCTGAATGATTTCAAAGAGCATCACTGAATATGACCAAAATGAAATTGCCGCATGTTCTAAAATACTTGAAGAATAAACCACACCTAGTGGTATCTTAGACTATCTAGGGGGAGATTTCCATACTTTGATCTCATATCATAATCCTGGCTCCTTTCTTACTTTGTTCCTGTAGGATGGGACCACATTTTGTATTCCTTGGTGTTCCTCACATACTCTGATATTTTTAATAGGTACTTGTTAAGTAATTGCCGGATGTGTGGAAGAACAAATGAATGAATGATACCTGTTTTCCCATACTATGCATCAGACTAGTGGCTGTATTTCAGTGTTACACAGTATGGATGCTTAGTTTAAAAACACACACACACAATCCCTTAGAGTGTGAGAAGAATCGGACGCAAACACAATACCGTCGGTGTATTAAGTGTAAAACAAAAGACACAACCCAGCAGCTATGTGGTACCTGACCAGAGGCAGTTAGGGTCTAGAGAAGATCACCCTTTATGGGATCATCCCGTGCAGTAAATAATCAGGTCCAGGTAGGAACATACAAAAGGTCAGTATATTAATGGAGTAAACTCACTTTTAAATATTGTATCTTTGGGGACAGTGGCAAAGAGAAATGGGTGCTATTATTGGAGTCTTAAGTCATATGATCTCATTATAGGGTCTTTTACTTTTTCATGGAGACTCTGAAAAAGAGACCTTTCTGATCTGCTTTCAAGCAGTGATTAACATTTGACAATTTTGAGCCTAAAACAGTGATTCATGATTCCATGTACTAGCTAGACCGTGAGCTTAAAAACAGGATTCTGGAGTATTCTTTCTTCTGTCCCCAGCGCATACATAGTAGCAGCTCAGTAACCTAAGACGGAGTGACGGTGGGATGGTTCTGTGGAGGACATTATGGTATTTGTGGTGATTAGAGGATAAACTTGTAGATTTCTTCCCCTCTACCCACCCTCCCAGACATGAGTCCACACTGATTTTCTATGGGGTGTGGATACATTCTCAGAAATACACAGCTACATTACATTCAGTCTCGTGCTCCCCTTTCACAAAGAGATGGAAACCCACTCTGGAAAGTGGTGGAATGTCGTGATGACTCATGGACCCCTGGCACACAGCCTGCTACGTAGAAGGCGCTCAGTAATTATCTGTGCAGTGAATGAAATGATAATAGTTCTTACCTATAAAGTCCTTCGTTGTTCGGGAGCTGAACATAGTTTTGTTAAATAAATCATTAAGACTTGAAGTCTTAAGGAAAAGAAAATAACATGAAGAATTTGTTATGTGCTAGACTCTTTACATATAGTCCATTACTTGATTTTTACAGTTCTCATATGGAGAGAGTAGTGTATCCCCATTTTACTGATGAGAAACCAAGGCTAAGAAAGGTTATGTCACTTTTTAAAGAAGTGGCAGAGCCAGGACTCAGACCCTCCATCTGCCTGAATCTAGCAACCGCGCTCTTTCCTCTGACCGCTCGCCACAGTGGTGATTACCATATGGTCCATGTTACATACAATTTGAGGGCATATCAGAAGCTAACGGAGCCGGTTTCCTCTTAGGAGTCAATGTCTCCAATCTGTGCAAATGTTTCTTGAAAAATACAGGTTAAACAAACTATTTTGCAAAGGGGAAACGTCAAAATTTTAGATATCTTTTTAAAAAACATTCCCTTAGTGGATAATTTTAATTGCCCAATATTTTGTTGTTTAAATATTTGATATTTATGGTGATAATTGGAGGAAAAAGTAAAACACTTTCAGGGGCAGCCCTCCCTCCTCTTTTCCTGGGCTGACACCTAGTGGCCGGTTTTGTCATGGCAGTGTTAATCTGGGTGTTAAATTTTATTGATGGGTGTTGTTTGTCAATTGATTTTAGGATTTTTTTTTTTTAAATCAACTATTTTCATCATAATAAAACTAGCTGCATTCATGTAAGGTTAACTTATTAGGGCTCATCCTAACAATGGAACTTCTATTTGATTTAACGTGAAATGCAAGTCAATTAAAATCAAGCCTTGCTAACAGAAAATGATGTTAGTATTTAAAATCTTGGGGTACTTGGGGCACCTGGCTGGCTCAGACAGTAGAGCATGCAACTCTTGATCTCAGGTTCATGAGTTTGAGCCCCACATTGGGCATAGAGATTATTTAAGTTAAAGAAATATAAAATCTTGGGGTATTTGTCATGTCCCCCCACTTCGCTCCCCCCATAACCTACTGGTAACCATGGTAACCACCCAGCCCTGGGCACTGCCTCGCACACAGTGACAAGTAAGGCTTGATCACTGCTCTTACAGACAGTGCAGGGCAGAGACAGAGTTGCCCTGAGGTATGGTTAACTGCTGTGGTAGACTGTTGCACGAGGTAGTAGACGTCCAAATGCAGGATGAGTCGCTGCTCCTGGGCCCCAAGGGGAGGTTTCCTGGGGACAGATGCACATGGGTGACACCTTACAGGAGGAATAGCCTTTCCCCAGGAGCAGGGGCAGAGAGAAGCTCATGCAAAGGCAAGGGGCATCGAAACTACACGGCGTGGTTGGGTCTGGAGGGTGTGGTCACCTGGCTGGAGCATGGACCAGAGAGTAGCCAAAGGGTAAAGTTAGAAGGCGCCAGCTGCGGTCCGTGAAAGACCCAGATGCCCACAAAATGGTTTTAGCACCAGTACCATAAACCAGTGTTTCTAGAACAATGTTCCTGGAAATATTAGATCTACAAGATGTTGTTTTTCTGATCATGTAAGATCTGGGCTTGTCACACATTGCATAATGTAACTCTCTCTCTCTTTTTTTTTTTTTTTTTAAAGATTTTTACTATGCACGTTACTAAAGCCTGGCTATAAAGAAATCCGGTTAACTTGGTCTAACCTAGCATTTTTCAAAAACCCTTTCCTCCCACAAAATACCTATTAACATTCCATGCATCTACTACTCCTCACCACAGTTGAGGAAACACTTCTGTAGCTAGTGATTGATGATGAATTTTTCTCACCCTAAGACCATGGAATTAGGATACCAATTGTGGTCATTTTACCCACCCCCCCATCTCACTGCTGTGAACCTCAGAAAGAGAAAAAGCATGTGCCTTTTCCAAAGTCTTTCTTGTCTGGCCAGACAGAGGCTTGTGGCCAACATGTGGTCTTGAGATGCAGAACCCGGCCGTTCCTCAACTCTCAGTGCAGGGTCATGAGCTGCCAGTTGGTTCCCTCGGTCCGGCAACTTGGTCACCATCTCAGTCAGGATCTAACCAGGACAACAAAAACCCCTTCAGATGTTTATAAGAGGGAAAATAATTCAAGGAAATGGTTATCCAACTGAGAGAGCAGCTGAGACTCAAAAGGGGGCAGAGAGGTAATCCAGAGATCAGCAAGAGCCCAGGTTGGTGCACCTGAGGTCAGGGGCAGGGTCACCTGACTACAGGTGGAACCTGTGGGTCCGTGCAGTGGGTGTCTGAGTCAGGAGGCGAACCACTGCCAGAGGAGCCACCCAGGCAGAGAGAGAGGAGAAAACCTCAGCTTCTCCCTCGTGTTCGTCCTCATCCCTCACCAGTCCCTTCCACGGGCCCAACCAGGCAGGAGGCCAGCTGACCTGGGAGCCCAGGGGATTCAGCTTTCCTTCTACACAGAATAGAGCAGAAGAGTGGAGAGTGGGTCTAAGGTCAGATAGGGAGCTCCTAGATCCCAGATATTAAGCTACTTAGTGATGCACCCCCCATGCCCCAGGCAAATAATAAACAACATGATGAAACTAAAAGCCCTAAATTAAAAAGATTTCTAGTTAGATGTGGTGCTGACCTAGGCTCTGCCTCTTCTCAGCTGTGTGTCTCTAGCCGAGTTACTATCCCTTTCTGAACCTTGGTTGCTCAGTTGTGAAACAGGAAAAAGAATCTCTGCTTAAATGATACCCTTACAGGGCCTTCCTGGCATATTCGTGGCTGGTTCCTGTTTTATAATGAACCAAGAACGAGGTATTTTCAACTTCTGGAGCTTAGTGTGGAGGTAATAGGAGAGTTAGCACCCGCGTTGTGTTTGTCAGCCACTCTGAACTTCAGTGAATTGGCTGAAATTTTGTTAGCTAGCAATCAGTATCTAGTGGATGGCTCATTTCTTAATCTGTTCCCTTCCTCGGGATGTTGGAGTGGGAGAGAGCTTGTGAAACAGGCAGTGGAACGTTCAAGTGTTGGAGAGGTTCTCTGTGTATGTTATTAGCTACCAGTTCGCTATAAAGTAAAGACAATTGAGATTCCAGGAAAGCTGCCACTTTAGCGATGTTAAACCTTAGAAATTACTTCCTCCTTGAACCGCGACTTTTTCTTATTTTATGGGGGAGAAAAATGCTAGCCTCAGAAAATTATTTTAAGAATTAAATGAGATGGCAGGTGCAAAGTACTCATTGTCCACACGTCTTCCCTGCCCTTCCCAGCAAACTGTGGAGGCGGCTTCCCCCCTGCCTCGTGAAGGCCCAGTTCACTGGCCGCTGCGTTCCATGCCGGCATGGCAGGATTTTTGGAAAGCCTTAACAAGAGATTATTTATGTTTGGTTTGCTGGTCCCTGTTAGTAATGTGACCTGGCAGGCCTCCACGCACCCTGTTCTCGTCAGTCACAGCTCACTGGCATTATTCATAAGCCATTTGCTGGAGACTTTCTTTGCCCATATTCCCACTGTGATGCATTTGTAGCCTCCTCTTCACAACATTAAAAATGGTCTGTAGGTTTTGAGGGTGTCCTGAGCAAGCCAGTTGTCAGCTTAAAAGGTCATTATCCGGGGCACCTGGGTGGCTCAGTGGGTTAAGCCGCTGCCTTCGGCTCGGGTCATGATCTCAGGGTCCTGGGATCGAGTCCCGCATCGGGCTCTCTGCTCGGCAGGGAGCCTGCTTCCTCCTCTCTCTCTGCCTGCCTCTCTGCCTGCTTGTGATCTCTCTCTGTCAAATAAATAAATAAAATCTTTAAAAAAAAAAAAAAAAGGTTATTATCCTTTGAAGGGGAACTTTTATCCTGAGTTCATTAGTTTTATCCTTGTTCAATGAGTGTTAGGCCAAAGAGGAAAAAGCGGGGAGGGGGTGAAACCCATCTGTTGAGCACAAACTTCTTGCCCTTTATTTTTATTTTCTTGGTTAAGTGTGCATGGTATTATCCCCAGTTGATAGGTGAGGCACTGAAAGCAGAGTTGAAGTAATTTAAATCAGCAACTTGGAACAAACGTTTCCCACGACCTACTTTGCCTGACGTGGTTCTAGATGCTTCGAGATGCAACAGTGAATAAAATAAAGTCCCAGCCCTTGAATCCCTTCCATTGCAGGCAGACACAGGAAGCAGAGTTGAAAGTGAGTCTGTAAGTGTTGGGTGGTGACCAGTGTGCAGGAAGAGAAAGCTGAGGAAGGGGATGGAGATGAAGCAGGTTCTGGTAAGTGACCAAGCTGGACTGGAGGCCTGGAGAACTCATGCTTTTTCCCCCGCTGGTCCCACTCTGCTTCTGGTCCTCCTTGGTGATGGTTTCCAGCAACTACGGAAACAACATAAACTCGTTTTGCTGTTTATTCTGCTCTTTATTCTGGAAGTGACAGTTCAGTGTGTCGGGGTGATGACATTGCATTCCTTAGGCACAGAAGACATTTTTGGGCACTCCCTGCCATCAGCAGCATGTAGCTGTCTCCTTCATCTCTCTGGTTTCCCAAACACATTTCATCTTGATGCAGAAAGCATCTTGCCGGCTTGGACTCAAGCCCTCGCGCTGAGGAGCCCAGTCTGTCCTAGAGGAGGGTCCCTGTGACTGCTGGCTTAAAGGAACTCATTGCCTCTTTTCTCTCTGCTTCCAAAAAGTGATGTCATAGGTAGTAGCTTAGGTAGTCTTCATTTCTGTTTCCTGATCTCTGATACTCAGTAAGGCAGTTTGATCCCGTAAGCGTTGGGCACCAAGAGACGGATCAGATACGGAACCTGCCACAGGAGTCAGCGGGACCTGGGTTCCGCTTTTCCGCTTAAGTAATTTCAAGCAAGTTAATTTCAGCAAGTTAACCCTCTGCACTTCGTTTTCCACCTCTGTAAAAGGGAGAGAACAAGTGTAATCTGCCTCATAGGATTGCGGTGAAGATAAAATGAAATAAGATGCATGGTGCCTGGCATTTGGAAGGAATTTAATATTAGGTAGGCTTCTTTTAAAAATAAACTTTATGGGGCACCTGGGTGGCTCACTCGTTAAGCGTCTGCCTTCAGCTCAGGTCATGATCCCTGGGTCCTGGGATCAAGCCCCACATTGGGCTCCCTGCTAAGCAGGAAGCCTGCTTCTCCCTCTCCCACTCCCCCGCCTGTGTTCCCCTCTCTCACTGCGTCTCTCTCTGTCAAATAAATAAGCAAAATCTTTAAAAAATAAAAAAATAAAATAAAATAAATAAACTTTATATTTTAGAGCAGGTCTGCGCTCACAGAAAAATTACGTAGAAGATACAGAGATTTCCCGTATATCTGCTGTTCCCACTCGTGCGTATCCCCCTCCATTAATAATGTTCATTTTTAAATATTTAACGATAACTCTTTAATTTATAGCTGAACCTTCTCTACATCCTATCCTAGGAGGAAACAGTGGAGTAGATAGGAAAGTTTTCTTTTTCATTGTGGAGACAGTGTATGTATTTTAGTGAAAATGATGGTGAGAATTCTCATCATGACAATAGTTTATAAAGAAGTGTTGATACTCGGTCTTTACAGTACTCCCCACTGGATAGGTATCATTATACATTTAAAAATATTTTTACTGTAAAGTAACTTGTAAAGTAGATCAAGAAAACTGCCTTAATTACGTGAGCAGCTTAACCCATTGTTACAAGACCAGCACTGCCCAGGACAAGAAATAAGGCTCTACTACCCATCACAGAAACCCCCTTCCATGAAAACCCGTCCCACTTGCCAAAAGTCCCCACCATCCTAACTTTCCTATTTAAAAAAAAATAGTTCTTTTACCCAAATGTGTATTCCTAGATGCTCTAGTATAGTATTGGCCATTTTAAAAAAAATTGTACGGTTTTTAATTCCCTTTTATATGTTCCTCTTCTGTCCCTTTCCTTGTATTACAATTTGTCTGTTGAAGAACCCAGACCTATCGTTTTTCCCCAGTGTGGATTGTGCTGTTCACCATGTTCCTCTGTCTTCTGTATTTCCTGCTAATTGGCAACTGGATCCTGAGATGGGACAGACCATGGCTCAATCCCTTTGGCAGGACAATAGGAGGCATGTCAAGGCTGGTTGTGTCTCTTCTGGTAACTCTTAGTAGCCAGTAATGCTTGGTGCCTCTATCTGTTTATTCAGTAGGAGTTGCAGAATGATGATGGATGTTCTAAGCTTATTTGTTTTTCATTTATTGGCTGGAATATTTTTAGGAAGAGACACTTGCCCTTATTTACTATTTTGTTACCCATTGACACAGTTCATACGACAGTGATAAATACTTGGTTCTTTCCCTTTGACAGTTTTTAATGTAACGAATTTGTTCCCTAACATCCTTAAAATGTGGCAATTCTTTTGTTTATGTAGATTGTGGCCCAGTGGATTTATTTATTCATTATTTATTTTTAAAGATTTTATTTATTTGCTAGAGAGAGAGAGAGAGAGAAATAGTAAGAGCACAGGCAGGGGGAGTGGGAGAGGGAGAAGCAGGCTCCCTGCCAAGCAGGGAGCCCAATATGGGGCTCCATCCCAGGACCCTGGGATCAGGACCTGAGCCGAAGGCAGATGCCTAACCAACTGAGCCACCCAGGTGCCCGAAGGCCTAGTGGATTTAAACATTTGACGGTTTGGAGTCTCTTGCAATTATTATTGTTAACGAAATTCAGACCATTCCAACTTCGTCAGTGCCTGAGTCCTTCTTTAAATACGGTCCTAGTAGTCTTTGATAGCTCCCTTATTATCTGATACTGCAAGATATTCCAGGTTTGTCTTATGCATTTCTTGACTCCAACCCTGAATCACACATTTCTTCAGGTAGCACTGGTTTTTTAATTTTTTATTTGTTTATTTATTTTTTAAAAGATTTTATTTATTTATTTAACAGAGAGAGATCACAAGTAGGGAGAGAGATAGGCAGAGAGAGGGGGGGAAGCAGGCTCCCTCCTGAGCAGAGAGCCCATTGTGGGCTTGATCCCAGGACCCTGAGATCATGACCTGAGCTGAAGGCAGCGACTTAACCCACTGAGGCACCCAGGCACCCAGCACTGTTGTTTTTTTTTTTTTTTTTTTTTTTTTTAAGTGAAAAAAATACCTCAAGACTAAAACCTGTGCTAAGTATACTCCCTGCTCCTGACTGGTCAGTTTCCAGGCCTTTCCAGTGGGCAGAGCAAGGAGGGAGACAGACAGACACACACACACACACACACACACACACACACACACACACACACACGTATCGATGTTTCCAATTCAAATTCAAGACCATAGAGCTTTTGCCTAACCTCTTCTCTGTTACATTTGTATTTCCTTCCTTCCATACTGAGAATTCCGGCTCTCCAAAGGGCACAGGGGATAATAGAATTAGAATATCCCATAATTACTCATTTGTTTTCACACACAACAGCCTCAGTGAACAATACTAACACCAGCACCAGCATGATTGCAGAAAACCTTTTAACCCTTGTTTGCATATTCTCTCCTGTTTTCCCCAGCTTTTGTTTAGTTGCACTGTGTTTCCGCTGCTGGAACATTTCAGCCTTTATCTGCCCGCTCTCTCCCTCTCTGCCTTCCAGGTCTTAGTTTTCAGGTCACAGTAACTAGCTCGAATGGTGATGTCTCTTCAGTCATTGTGGGTTGTCTGAGGCTCACTGGTGGATTTTCTCAGGATGGGCTCCTCAGAACAATAGTCTCTGTTGTTATTAAATGTTGATGGGTTTCCTGTACCCTTTCTACGTGAGTCAGTTTGGCTGGATATAAAATCCTTGGTTCATACCTTCTTGCCTTGAATATCTTAAATCTGTTAACTCCATTTTCTTCTGGCAGAAAGTATTGCTGTCAAAGTCTGATGGTAATCTTAATTTTCTTTAATAAGTCACATGTTCTATTTTACTAGATGCCAGGGCTTTTCTTTTTCCTCTTTTAAAGTCCAGTAGTCTTTTTGCAATGTCATGGGTGGTCCTTCCCTAGTCTCAGCTATATAATGTGGTCTCACAATGTATGGGATGCATACAGTTTCGAGTTTTTTCTCTTTTTAATTTCAAGAAAATGTTCTCGAATGATAGGTTTCAGCTTCAATTCTGTTATTTTGCTTTATTTTTCTTCTGCAGGGCTCCAATTATTCTTCTATTTGATCTTGTTTTTCACTTTCTTCAAAATCTTTATCTTTTTTAACTTCTTATATTGAGATAGAATTCCTCTTCAATTTTTGTTTTTAATGGTTTTTTTTTTCTTTCTTTTGTTAAAACATCTTTACCATTGATTTGCTTTTACATCCCCTTAGCTTGTTTCTGATCCTTGCTGGCATTCTATCCCCTCGTGTCTAAGTTTTTATAATTCAGATATATGTTGTCCTTTCGTGCTTTGTATATTTTCTTAATGTCTTTAGCATGTTTTGACACCATAGATTTCAGTTTTAATCTATTTTGTAGACAGATGCTCAGGACACATTTTTGTGGGCGTTTCCTTTCCTTTTTTGACTTATAACTTCGTGTAGGATTTGACCTCAGTGCCTTTATGTTATTAATGTTATGCCTTATGTTATTAATTTTTATATGAGCTTAGTTTGCCTGACTTGAGAATGAGATGGAGTGCCGGAAAGCTTTCCTCACTTCATAGAGCTCCCTCTTCTGTCATTTCTGGTAGTGTTCACAAATTCCTCAGCTGCTTTCTAAACTTCTCTGGCTGGATTCTCTTCTCCTGCACTGACGGAGATCTTCTTTTTCCCTTTCTCTCTCATGTCTGTCCTGCTCAGTCTTGCTCTATCTTGATTACGTTCCCAGAGGCTTCTCCCCATTATGGATCCCTTTCTCTAAAGGGAGTCCTGACACATTCTTTCAGGAGGCCGTAGGTGCTCCTAGGACTTGTCCCTTCCAGCCCCTCGATCCTTCCTGTTGGCCCCTTGCGCTCCCTGCTGTTGCGGAGGTCAGAACCCTCCCAGCTTCACCTGCTTTTCTTAAAGAGACCCACCTGTTCAGCTGTTTCGAGATTCACTCTTCTCCCGTCTGTCTGTCACGCAGATGCCAACACCAAGCAGGTCTGGTCTGTTGGTAATCTGCACTCAGCTGCTTGCATTTGGGGGCCCATCTTTCATCTAGTTTTGCTGTCAGTGTTGCATGTTTGAGGTTTTGCTACCCAGTTGTCCTTCCTTTTTTATGTGGGGATTTGAAGATATCACCACCACCAAATTTCCCAAATTCCTCTTACCTGCTTCTCATTTCTTCCTGAGAAATCCAAGAAGAGGTAACATGTCTCCCACAAGCGTGGGCCGTGCCCTTGTGGAACTTACATTGTACTGGAGGAAGACCAGTACTAAACATGAATCGAAAATGGAAGCAGATGATCTCAGACAGTGGCAGGTACTATGAAGGAAAGGAAACACAGTAAGCGGTAATGAGGGGTAAGTTTGAGGGGAGTAGAGCAAGTGCTTTGCATTTTGATGCTCTTTTCCAAGGAGTTGGCATCTGAGCTAGAATGTGAATGATGAGAAGTAATAGGTGTACAGGTACTGGGGATGAGAGCATTCTAGGCAGAGCAGACAGCAAGGTAGGAATGGGTTTAGTTTATCTGAGGCTCAGAATGCAAGGTCTGTATGGCTGACACATAGCCAACACGGGCAGAGTCATAGGCGACAAAGTCAGAGAGGTAGGCAGGTCCGGATGAGGAAGGACCTTGCAGGCTCAGGAAAGAGTTTCATTTTAATCTAGGTACAGTGGAAGCCAGTGGAGGGACTTTTAAGCAGAAATGAAGCCTGACCAGTTCAAGTTTCCAGAAACTTCTTTTGGCTGCTGTGGGGACTGCAGAGCAGAAGTCAGGGAACAGTGGAGAGGACTGGGGAGAGACCCTGTGGCCCAATGAAGATGGAGAAGAGTGGTCTGATTTGGGGTATAATTTGGTGACGGGACTTGCTAATATATTGATGAGGGGAAGAGAAGAGTCAAGGATCCCTCTAGTTCTTGGTCTACCTCCAGGTTTTTTGGGTTTTTTTGTTTTGTTTTTGGTTTGTTGGTTTTTTTTTTGTTTGTTTTGTTTTTGTCTTTTTGAAGCTTATTTCTTGGAGAAGGTCAGATAGAACTTAGCTCCTGAACAAATAAATAGATAATACTATAAAGCAAGTGAAAAATAACAAGCCACTGACTGGAGGAAGATATTTGCAACAGAGCAGAGTCTTGGTTTCTAGAGTATATGAAGAATTTCTGTGAACCTGTAAAAATTAAAATGGGGAAAGATGTCAGCAGACATTACACAGGAGAGGTAAACAACAATGGTTCATAAACTTACAGAAAATGCACTCAACTTCACTAATAAATCAAGGAAACTGAAATTAAGACCAAGGCATCGTTACTTTTTGCACCTATTGAATTGGCAAAAATTAGGAAATCTCTGGCTGTATGTGGAGTAACAGGGGGTCTTATTTTGCTGGTTAAAGCATAACATTGGTATCAGTATTACAAATTGAAATTCTATCCCATTTAGGCTAGGAGACATGGACAAACATTGTCACAGCAAGGACAACAATAATGGAAAATGGGGAACAATTCAAATACCATTGAAGGGTAATAGATAAGTTAGAGTAATTTATGTGATCCAGATTACACTAACATGAAAATTGGTGTATTTGTGAAGTAACAACATGGATAGATCTTAGCAGCATACAGTGTGCTGCCAATGTCTAAGGCTCAGTAGTAAGTAAAACTAAATATTATTTAGGCTATATCATGTGTGTGCTTAAAAAAAATTTTTTTTTAATGAGAATGGGAATGAGAAACAGAATTGAAGACAGGTATTATTGGGGGTCTGGAGAGAGGGACAGGAGGAGGCAGTAGAGGGTATACAGAGACAATGCAAAAATAATGTGTTTTCTTAAGTTCAGGGAGAGGTTTACAGATGTTCATTTTATTATCATGCTACACAACTCAATATAGGTTGCATATAGTCTTTCATGTGTAAATATCAATTACATGTTAAATTCAGTGGAATTACAAAATAGGTGAAGTATTAATAATTTCCAAATCCCATCATTTTATAACATTGTGTTTAAAATCCAGCTCAGAGTTTGCAAGCTCTGGACCCTTCTAGTGTAACATATTTCAGACCTCCTAAGGATCTTGAAATGTGGCTTGACCCAGTGTGCTGAAGTCCTCGATTTCCTTAGTGGCTGTGAAAGAGAGGGGGTGGTTCAAATTGAATGTCAGTCAACATTCCTTCCCAGGTTTTTGGTAATGAAACACAGAAATGCCAAAAGGAAGAAAGAATCCAGAAACTCTTTTGGACAAATTGTTCTCTGCAGCTTTGAACAGACAGTCTCAGAATGATCTGATGGGTCCCTCTCACAAGAGTGGCCACGTCATGTACCCTATTCTAAAACCTGCCTGACTCATTGAAGACTCTTCTCCTCTAGTTTCCAGCACTTCAGTCTCCCCAAAGGATGGGTCCGTGCACAGTGACTAGTCCCCAAACTCTAAGAAATTTGTCTTTCTGAACCCCATTTCTAGCACAGGGAATGGCAAGTCAGCTTTGGAATCTGAGAAAGTCAGACTCCGGTGTGATGCCATTTCTTATTCCATCATGGAGAGGAATTACAAGGAATTCTCTATTATTTAGAGTAATCATGGCATTATTACCCCATTTCTCCTTATCTGTTATTTAAAACAGTTCTTTTCTAAACCTCAGCATGCAACAGGAGAGATTGTTCTTTTTTTTTATTATTTATTTGACTGATCGAGATCACAAGTAGGCAGAGAGGCAGGCAGAGAGAGTGGAGGAAGCAGGCTCCCCACTGAGCAGAGAGCCTGATGCAGGACTTGATCCCAGGACCCTGGGATCATGACCTGAGCCAAAGGCAGAGGCTTTAACCCACTGAGCCACCCAGGCGCCCCAAAGATTTTATTTATTTATTTGACAGAGAGAGACACAGCGAGAGAGGGAACACAAGCTGGAGGAGTGGGAGAGGGAGAAGCAGGCTCCCCACTGAGCAGGGAGTCCAATGGGACCCAGGACCCTGGGATCATGACCTGAGCTGAAGGCAGATGCTTAATGACGGAACCCCCCCAGACACCCTTGGATAGATTGTAATTATAGATTCCTTAGCCTAAGTGCCAAGGAGGGTGAGTAAGTTAGTGAATGGACAGATAGATGGATGAATTTATGCCACATTCTTTTGAGTCAAGATAATCCAGTGGGGTGGGGGGGAAGCCCACCACTGAAATGAGTAAAAAATGTTTTTCACAACATGGATTGAGCACCTACTATGTGTTTGACACAGAGCTCAGCACTCCACAACCCCATGGCAAGTAAGTGGTAGAATTGTGATCCAGGCACAGAGCTCAGTGCTGTAGAAAATGGGTTTTTCCTTTTGCAGGAGAAACCTTTCAAGAGCAGGAACCGAGGAAACCAGAATGAGATAATTCACCCAAATATGAACTTGTAACCCTGGCATTTGTACATAGAATGTCGTAGAGCTACTCGTGTGGGGGACTCTCGTTTGTGAATGCCAGCCCTGGTCAAGCAGTCACAGCCGCTCTCCATTATTTACCGGGATTAGACAATTTGGGTTCTGCCCTGGACTTACAGCCTTACCGGGTCCTTTTTCAGGGACTCATACGCTCAAGAACCCTTTCAATTCTTAGAAGATATGGTGAGAAAGACTAAGCTTTAGAGCAAGACAGGCAGGACTTTGTACCCTGGCTCAGTTTCCTTATCTATAAAATTGGAACTTTAACAGCAATTTCAGAAGCTGTTATGAGGGTGAAGTACGTATTGCTGTAATAGGTTTGATCATCACCTCGTAGATGCTCAGAAATGTCAGTCCCCAGGCTTCCTCCCCCAGTTGCCACGGCCTTCCCGTGGTACTAACCTGTCAGACCGGAAAATGGCCAGTGAGCGGTGTCAACTTCCTACACTTTGGGGAATGGTAAGCTAGTTACTTCTTGTTGTGCACGGGTTTTCTGGGTGTCTCAAGTTCTTAATTCTCTTAGAAGAAAAGACTTTCATTTTAAGGGCAGTTGTTTTATTTTAGCTACTATCTTGTAGGTTTCCCAGTGCAGATTTCACTTGATTTTTCGAAGGGAGCTAGGATAGTAGCTGCACACCCTAACCCCCCCCCCCGCCTCCCCCTCCCCTACACTTGAATCACATTCAGAAGATTGCAGGCTTTAATAGTACTTTAGCAGACAGTGATAGTTTGAGGTAAGAATAGAGGGTTTGATGTGAATTAAGGAACGTTCCACAAAGTATCTGGCCTGCACTCTTCAAAAATGTTAATGTCTTGCAACAAAGAAAGACCCAGAATTCTTCTAGATTAAACGGAACTAAGAGGACAGCTGCATACAATATATGATCCAGGATTTTTCTTTTGCTATAAAAAGGCATTGTGGGGACAATTGGTGCCTTCTGCATAAACTCTGTAGATGAGATTTTTTATTTTATCAATGTGAATCTCCTGATTTTGATCATTACACTGTGGTTACATTCTTAATTTTAGAAAATACAGTCATTTGCTATAATGCCTGTTTTAACAATACGAGTGTCCTAACGCCACTGAGAGATTCGGGAATGATTGCAGCATAATGTGAAGTTCATGTTTGACCATGTGTGGCATCATCTGTGAGAAATACTAGGTGAGTACAGAAAACTGCACCCAGACGAACCGAGCTACGTAGGAGTACACAGAAGGCGCACATGCACGCGGCCCTCACCTCTGCCAGCGACCTCAGTTCACCGCGTGTGTTAGGGGCCACACGTCCTGTCCACAACAGTGTTTAACGCTCTGTCCTTCTGCCACCACACCACACTCTGCCCACCTGCTGCAGTCCTCCTGACACACACGTCCGCAGCAAACTTGAAGCCTTTTTCCAAGGTAAAATGACATATTTCTTGTCATATTTATATACTTCTTACACATCGAACATGTATAAAATGGTGCTACTGTTTTTATTAGTTTTTTTTTTAAGATTTTATTCATTAATTTGAGAGAGAGCAAGCACAAGAGGGGAGAGGGTCAGAGGGAGAAGCAGACTCCCCGCTGAGCAGGGATCCCAATGCGGGGCTCGATCCCGGGACGCCAGGATCATGACCTGAGCTGAAGGCAGGCACTTAACCCACTGAGCCACCCAGGTGCCCCTATATTAGGTTCTTATCTTATTTCTACATGCCACTGATGAAGTTTTTGAGCATTATGCCTCCAAGCATGTTGGTTTTTAGGAGCATATATGTCACATTAGAGCATAACTGACTATACTTAAGAATGCAGAGGGTAAAAGGACATCATGTCTTAAATTTATTCTCAAATGGTTCAGAAAAACACTTTAAACAGATAAAGCATGTATAATATATAGCATAATAATGCGTATTTGTACGCTCACATGCATGTGCAAAGGGAAAGAAGGGATAAAGCCATTGTGGTAAAATGTTAAATCTGAGGGATCTAGGGTAAATGAGAATTCCTTGTATTATTCTTGCAACTTCTCTGTAAATCTGAAATTGTGTCCAAATAAGAGGGGAAAGGGGGAAAAGGAGTGGAGTATTGGGGAACTTTTTTTTTTTTTTTAATTTAAGTTCACATGGGAAAAAGGAAGAAAATTAAAAGGGAAGGGAAAATGACTCATGTGGGGAAAAGAGCAAAGCAGATGGGGGGAGAGGATCCTAAACACACCTTCCACAGAGTAGATTAAAACATGAGCTGAGTTTGAGGCAAGCATTTATAAAATATTATAGGAAGAGTACATCTACAAAATGGAAAAGAGAGACATTTTGCTTTTCCAGGAAGACTTTTTTTTTTCTTTTGGGAGTCTAGCCCAGAATACTGAAAAACAGAATAAACTTACATATATGGAAATCACATAAATTAACAATTCTAAATTAGTATCTTTATTCTCTTCCTAAATAATACAGGGATTTTAATATATTTTACTCATCGGACACCCTCATATACAAATAGCATTATTAGAATATTAGTTTCACTTTAAAAAAGAACATTAACAATAAAATTATAATTGGTTTTATTAGTGTATCAGTGTGTGTGTCCTAGTGTTTCTATGTAGGGTTACTTTTGTCTTTGTATGTCTAGAAATTTATTTTTATTTTGCTATGACTTTTGAAGGATAGTTTATCTGGGTATGAAACTGTATATTGACATTTTTCCTTCTGCCCTTTGAAGATCTGTCTTTTCTTATCTGTTTTTATTGGTGGCAAATCTGCAATCAATCCAACTTTTTTTTTTTTTTTATAAAAAAAAAATAAAAATCTTGGGATGCCCAGGTGGCTCGGTCAGTTGAGCATCTGATTCTTGGACTCTTGGTTTCAGCTCAGGTCCTGATCTCATGGGTCATGTGATCAAGCCACATCCAGCTCCATGCTCAATGGGTGTCTTCTTTGATATTCTCTCCCTCTGCCCCTTCCCCTGCTCATGCACGCCTGTGCGTGCTGTCTCTCTAAGTAAATCTTAAAAAACAAACAAACATCTTTTCTCTCTAGGAACTTTTCACCTTCTGTTCTGCAATTTTGGTATAATGTATCTAGGAATGGGTTTATTTTTATTCTACTTGGGTACTAATAGTGTCTTTTCAATATAAGAGACACATTTTCTCAATTCTGGAATATGCATAGCCATTATATCTTCAAATACTACTTTTCTTCCAGGCCTAGTGTTTCTTTGTTTTTGTGTCTTATCCTGGACTCCTATATAAATAGTTGGAACTTCCCAACCTATTAGCCATGCTCTCAAATGTTCTTCTTTTACTCTTGATCTCTCTCTGCTTTGTTCTGCTGAACTCTTCAGTACAATCTTTCAGACTAGGTGATAATTTTCAAATTTTATGCCTTACAAAAAGAACTGAGATCATATTTTACCCAAGGTAAAACAGTAAGATAGCCTGGATTTGACCCCAGGTCTCTTTGACTTCTGACATGGGTTCGATCATTTGTGAATTAATAAGTTCCTCCCCAAAGTTTAAAGCCCCAGAATAATGAAATAGCTTCAGATCAATGCATTCTCCTGTCATGTGGGTGGCTGTAATTGGGAGGGTGAATGTGACTTCAGAGCAAGATGCCATGTGCTGGGAAGACCGGAGAGGTGTCAAGAGTTATATTTGGCTTCTTTTCCATTTTCACCCTGAGTTGTTTCTGAGAAAGAGAACTTTAGTTCCTTTTTGTCCTTTATGGTGCACAAAATTTCCATCGTTCCCATTCTTTTGGCTGTCTAAATAGACTGTTTACCAAGGTTTGTTTGTATACCACTTGTCTCTTCTCGGTAGCAGAATTTTGGTTTTGTTTTATTGGGCAGATGTTGTTAAAGTTAGAATTTTTCAACCACAGGGAAGTGATGAAATGTTTACAACATTATTCTATAAATATAAAAGAGTCTATTGTTGTTATTATTCAACATTTGTTAAGCGCCCACAGAGTGCTGGGTGTTGAATATCACTATGGGGGGGGGGGCGGGGAGGAAGGGTCCAAGCTCACAAATTCTTTTCTGTGCAAATCACATCCCTTATAATTTCTTTGTAATATTATATCTGTTGTTTATCTCAAGTAGTTCAGTAACATTTTGTGGGAGCTCACACCACCCAGCTTGGGCATTACAGCCAGAGATGAGATGAGGGTGACACACACATTATTTTGTCATTCATTTAAAATATATTATATTGATCATCTGTTACTTGACAGGAGAACTCATGGGCCCATAAGGAAAACAAACACAAAAAGCTGTTGCAATGCAGTATGATGAAGGAAAGTGCCAGAGAAGTGAGTGGCATAAGGAAGGTATGATGAGCTCAGCTGGGATAGGTTAGGAGTGGCTTCCCACAGGAGGAGACACTCACTCAAAATGGACCTTTTTTTAAAAAAAATTTAAAGATTTTATTTATTTACTTGAGAGAGAGAGAGAGTGACAGAGAGAGATGAGAGGGGAGAGGGTCAGAGGGAGACGCAGACTTCCCATGGAGCTGGGAACCCAATGTGGGACTCGATCCCAGGACTCCAGGATCATGACCTGAGCTGAAGGTAGTCGTTTAACCAGCTAAGTCACCCAGGCACCCCTTGAAATGGGTCTTGAAGGAGTTTTCCAGAAAGTAAAATCTTACTCCAAATAAGAGGACAGCAAAGCTAACCCGTTAGAAAAAACTCAAGTCATTCTGTGTGGCTGGATTACAGGGTTCTCTTTGAAAGGCAATGCCAAGGGGTAGGGGCCGGTCTGTGGAATTCTTTGCTTCACAGGAAGTTTGGGTGCCCTCTGTCATCACTGGGGGATTTTTAAGCAGGGAGTGTTTACCTTTCTGGAGGCATGGAGGAAGCTGGCTGGAAGGAGGTGAAACCCCAGTAGAGACCAGTGAAAAAGCTGTTGTAGTAGTCCTGGAAGGACAAACCAAACCCAGAACTCTAAAGCAGTGGAACTGAAGCAAAGAGAACACATCTGAGGGGAGAGAGAAGAGATGGAGTCAATTGGTCAAAAACCGGGGACTGGCAGGAAAGGGAGTGGACCAGGATGACTTTGAGGACTCCGGCTGGGGGCCCCCCCCCCTCCGGTGGAGACATTTTCACACCCTCAGGCTCCAGTAGTAAATATGGCAAATATTTCTTGGCAGTCTTGGTTTCTGCCAAGTGACCCCTCGGTCCTGAAGGAAACCGGCAATATTGCTTTCCTGCAAGGACACTGTACTAGAGAAGCGGCCCAAGGCAAAAATGGCCGCACTCTGTCAGCTGCTCGCGAGGAAAGTAATGAGAACAACGTGTGGAAACTTAGTTCTTGTGATTTAACGTCTTTGGAGGAATCCTCTCCTTTGCACAGAATAGCTTTGATAGCGAGTTCGTGACTCCTGCCTTTAGCTTTCTTTCATCATTGCAGACGGAACGCTGGTCATGTGTCTTACCAGCCAGCTCTATTCTCATGTGCCTCAAAATGTTCTTTTTGAATAATTAGACTTTTTCACTTAATTTTAAAAAAACATTTCTGATGCCTATTATGCACCCTGGATGGCGGCAGGAGCTTTCCTGTGGTCTCTCATTTAAGACTCACAGTGACCTGAGAGATAAGTGGAGGCACCAGTGTTCCATGTGGGGAACCGAGATGACAGGACATTAAACAGTCAATCCCAGGTCACAAAGTCGATCCGTTGCAGAGTCAAGGTTAGAAGCTGATTCATACCACACATTTCGTGGTTTTTTTCTCCCATTGTATGGCTGTCCACTCATGCAGCTTGAACTTTTTTTCTTTAACAAACACATCTTTCTTTGAGATTTCTGTCACTCCTCCATTCGTTGTTGCAAGCACGAGTGGCCCCTCTCGCATGTCAGTAAGCAGACTGGGTGCTGGGTGGGCCACAGGAGTGAGACAGACCAGTGGAGAGAAAGACAAGCAAATAGGCCATTATAATCCAGTTTAATGAGTGCTCCAGAGGGGAAGTAGAGGATGATGGGGGAGAGCCTAGGAGGGGACCCTGACCAGGAACCGGGGCTCAGGGACAGTGCCCCAGAGGAAGTGATATCCGGGCTGAGGCTTGAGGAGTGAGAGGTAGCCAGGAGAAGAGGGAGAAAAGCAGCCCCCAGGCACAGGGAGGGCATGGCAGGGGATGAAATTTAAAGGCAGATTTGGGTCAGGTCAGGGAGGGCTGTCTAAGCCGAATCAGGAAGCTTATGATGAATTCTGATGTCAGTGGGGGCGACTCTGGAGGAGTTTGTAAACAGGAAAGTTACATGAGCATGCGGGCATTTTCGGAGGTGGCTGTGGTAGTAGCACGAGAAGACAGATGATTCATAGGAAGACAAGGATGGAGGGAGGCCACCCCAGAGGCAGTTACCATGAGGGGAGAGCGGAGGGCGACCTGACCTGCAGAAGCCACCACAGGCATGGTGAGACGTGGGTGGGCTTGAGAGATGTGACGGAGGAAACCCACAGGTCTCGGTGACTGAGGGAAGGGGGAGAGGAGAGAAAAGTAAACCAAGACTGACACTTGTGACTGGGGCCAGGGCAGGGTAGGGGGAAGCATTCACTGGGATGAAGGAGGAAGAACTGGTTTGGGAAGGAAGACGAGTTCCATTCTATTTGTGTCCAAGGTGTCATGGGACATCTGACCAAAAAATGCCCCTTTAGGCAGTTTTGAATATGAATCCAGGGGTCAGGAGAGAGGCGTGGGATGGAGACATATATCTGAGAAATGGCAATGCATGGATGGTAAATAATTAACCAGGGAAAGTATCTAAGGTAGGAAGTAGAGAGCGTAAGCCAGAGGACATCTGTATTTAAACTGCCCAAGAAAGGGGAGCCAGTGAAGGAGCCAGACAATGTGCGTCCAGAGAGAGGTCTGAGGCAGGATAACACTCTGAACTCAGGGAGGAGAGTGCTTCCGTGCATCTGGATAGAGACGGAGACTCCTGTGGGCTTTAGCCACAAGAAGGGTGTGGGAACCTTGGGTGAACTTGGACCACTACTCTGGGCATCTTGACTGGTAGGAGGCAGAGAGAAAGCATGACAGCCACGTGGTTTTCTAGGGATAAAGGAAAACTGGGGGGGTTTAGTGTGTGTGGTTTTAACATTGGAAGAAACTGGAGCGCATTGAAATGCTGATGAGAAAGATCCAAGGTCCTGTGATCGAAGTGCTTTGGCAAAGCAGTGTCAGTGGGTTGGCCTTGGCCTTGGAGCAGGGGAGGAGCCTGTGCCCCTCTGCCTGAGCATCACTGGGGAAGGAAGCCTTAGGGGTGATGATGCAGGTAGAGGGCAGAGAGAGAGAGAGAGAGAGAGAGTTGGGGCGGGCAGTGGTTGGAGACTAAGAGGGATGGGTCAGCAGCTGGGGAGAATGGAGAAGGTTTGAATAGACAAAGGTGAGAGGACTGGCTGAGCGGACCTGGAAGGTTTATGATTTTCTTTGACCTAATGCTGGGGGATTTACCCAGTTGTGATGAGAAAGTGGACTTGCCACGGTCCGCCTTGTTTGGTCCTGTTTGCAGCGTGTTCTTAAATTTTTTCCCCTGCGGCTCCTGTGGAGAAGGGTCATAATGCTGACTGATTATTGTTCAGTGAGTTATCGATCAGAGAGAGAAGGATCCAGTTAGAGCAGTCTTCTCTCTGCCCTCTGGCGTGTGGCATTTGCCTGCCACCTACATTAGTACATACATGACCAAGGTGAACTCTCAAATAATGTCTTCTCTCTTGGAGTTTAGATGGTTAGCACATATGTGAGGGATGCCCTCGAAATGGGAGGCCAGGATTCTGGCTCTGCTCCTTCTTTTGGTTACCTTCCCACTCACCATAGCGAGGGTCAGGTTAACCCAGCAGGCCTGGCTGTACCTAACGGCGGGCCCTGAGAGTCAGGGCAAGAGCCCTTTCTACAAAGGACTGTCTCTGAAGAGGGCTTCTCCATGGGTCTGGGTTCCTGCACTGGCATCTCCAGCCTCCCCGTAGAAATAAAAAGTGTGTTTAGAAGGAAACCTCGCCTAATTTCAGGTCCTGGCTCTGCTGCTTATTCACAGTGTGACCTTGAATGTGTCTCCCCTTTTCTGAGTCTTAGTATTATCATCTGTAAAATGGAGCAGTGATACCTACTTTACAGGAATTCATAGCTATTCCCCATCCTTTCCCCACTCTGGCTTTCCAGAGCAGGAACCCTATCCAGAGCCAGTCTGAGACATTAATTGCAAAGGCATTAATGATGGTAGGATGGGCGTAGTCCGTGCATTCCTCTCTCAGAGGTTAGAACTGTACTCCTCTGTGGGCCAGAGTCAACAAACCCAGCCCTTATATGTGGTAGTTTGTGAAGTGGTGTTTTAACCTTTTTTTGGTGGAGGGGGGCTGCCGTCAGATACTTGAAGACATGGAGACAGGGCATGCCTGCTCTGTTTCCACAGCTCATGGCTGCGTCACTCATCTCGTTTATATTCCTGGGGATCGTGAGGGCATTGGAGTTTGCAGCCTTTATTTCTAGATCCAGTCTAAGCTTGGTCCTGAAGGAAGCCTGACCATTAACCCCACAGATATCACTGCAAGAGTCTTGGGAATCCTCTCATTGTGTTTGCAGAAGCATATTGTTGAGGATGTGGTTCACTTTATCTATTCAAGTCTATTTATTGAGTGCCTACTGTGTGCCAAATACTGTATGTGCCCTGTTGTCGCTATCTCTGTGCCCTCGGTTGGAAGCCCCACGTAAGTGGCCTCTGTCGGGTATCAGACAGCAGCAGTGTTTCCCCCCTTGGGTAATTACAGAAAAGACATCATTCATTGGCAAGTCCACTCTCCCATTTACGTATATTTTCGTCCCCAAAATGCCACTGGCTCCTTCTCTCTTTTTCTTTCAGACTGAATGCTCAGATCACCCTTTCTGTCACCATGCTCTTTCCACAAGGTGCAAAGGGCCTACCCTGTTGTTTCCTGAGTTTTTAGGGAGTCTCAGGCCCCTGTTTTTATCACCTCTTAGAGACTCCAGCTTCTGGCCCAAAATTCAAATGGTTGTCGACTGCAGGGTTGATTCTAAAGAGCAAACCCAGATGGTTTCTTCGAGTGTCGCACACACTGAAGTACTTCCTGGTACATTCATTCTAAATTCTGACCCTGGAGTCGAGTTTGCCTTTCTAAGCCAAGAAAGGCTGAGGAGGGGCGCCTGAGTGGCCCAGTGGGTTAAGCCTCTCCCTTTGGCTCAGGTCATGATCTCAGGGTCCTGGGATCAAGCCCCGCAGTGGGCTCTCTGCTCAGCAGGGAACCTGCTTCCCCCTCTCTCTCTCTGCCTGCCTCTCTGCCTGCCTCTCTGCCTACTTGTGATCTCTCTGTCAAATAAATAAATAAAATCTTAAAAAAAAAAAAAAAAGACAGCCTGAGGAGCAGAGCCCTTGGCCCCGAGCCACCAAGCACCTGGAGTATAAGAGCTCTTCCGCTGGGTCATTAGTTGCCACTTTCCATTAGAAGTAGGTTAGTTTAATGGTATAAGGTGTCTTTCAGTTCCAACTCAACTATTCCGAGAACAAGCTGTGAACTTTTCAACAAGTTGACGTATCCATCTGAAGCTGTTCAGCGTACCAGATGAACACTACGTGTGTTTTCCTGGGATGACTTGAGTTCACATCTGTGACTCCGTAACACAGTAGCTGTACGATCCTAAAAGCAAGTCACACCTTCTTTGAGCTTCGGTTCCACCTCCTGTCGTACACATGGAATACGGGCTACCACTTCCCAAGGTTCTCATGAGCAAGGCCTCGACGGATGAGGAACATGAAGAGCTGAGCAGACCATGTGGCGAGCAGTTGGGGATTAGCCTTCTGTTGCTATAACATGGAAGGGAGTTATATTATCGTCCTGAAATCTGTTTTGTTTTGTCAACGAAATTACCAAATGTGGTCTCCTAACTCTGTATGTTAGCAGTTAGGTGTGGGCTCATGTTGATGTTTGACTTCCATATTTCTCCTCCCCGCCCCCCACTACATTATACTGCAAGCTTTTTGCAAGAAATGAAAGTTTCTTATTCATCCACTGAATGTTCTCTCAGGACTTGGCTCAGATGCTGCCCCTTCCCAGGAGCAGATTTGTTTATGACTCCCTCTCACTAGACCTCAGGGTTCTTGCAGGTGGGGACAGTGTCCCAGGACGTCTCATGTCCGCGGGGCAGATACAGTTTGCACTCCATAGATGCCAGCTGATGGAAGTCGGGGAAGTTCTTGTCAGTCCAAGGCCCAGGACATAGTAGGAGCTCATTAAAAGGTAGCTGCTGTTATCATTATTAGAACAAAAAATAGAGAGAGAGAGAGAGGAGAAGGAGGAAGAAAAGATAGGCATCTAGTCACCCACTTTGGCATAAAGTGTGGACATTGATGACAAGACTATTTTAGAGAAACAAAATGGCCCTTTATTCGCTTTGGGGAGGGGAGGAGGGTTAACAAGAGAGTCTTTTTCAAGTGTTTGCTCCATCTTGCTGCCACTTTACTATGTGTGGCTGCTGTTGCTATGGCAATTCTTTAAGCAATTGAATAGAACAGCGCCGAGTTGCTGCAAATCGGCTCTAATTGCTCCCATGCACCAGGCCTGCCCACACGACCACTCTCTGCACAGCAATCCCTTTTTCAGATGCATATTTTCATAAATCTGTGGGCATTGTGCAGCTCCCTTGCTCTTGTGACATTGCCATCCTCGGGCAGAGGGCACAAGAAGCAGCTCTGAGTGGGAAAGAGGGGTCTGCCAATTTTCTCTCTGTGAGCGAGCCGTGCAGACCCCCATGTTCAAGAGGGTAGCGGGATGCAGGCGCAGCGGGGCCTTAAAACCAAATAAAACATTCGTGGGATAGGTTTATTATATGTATTTGCCATTGTTGGGCAATTTAGTCATCTTTTTAAAGCCTACGGTACCTTTCCTGTGCCCGCCTGCCAGGGGACCCAGTTCGTGGTGTAGTGAGAACTTCTGGTTTTAACCTGAATGTGATTGGAAGGAGTGAGGCAGGGAGCTGGCACATACTGTAGCCCTCCCATGTGCCAGGCCCCATCCCGAGCACCCTCCGCGTTCTCTGTTACCCAGTTCACAGAAACACTGGACTGCGGGTGAGGGGAGTGTGATCCCTGTTACAGATGAGGAAACAGAAGAGCAGAGATCTAGTGTCAGACCCCAGGTCACGGCCACCGAGTGCACAGCTGTGTTTAGACCCCAACTCTGACTGATTCCAAGGCTGGGGCCCTTTTCACTGAGCCACGCTGGGTCTCAGGAAGGAGGCCAGCTTTCGGCGGCACTGGGAATCCAGGTTTCTCCTGCCTTGTGGCATATGACATTTTGCTAACTTCCATGTCTTTCTTCAAACAATCATGACACTTTTTAAGAATTACTATAGGAACAACTTACCGTAAGTATAGCCTTTTTTACGCATTAACAATATACCAAGCTCAAAACCATATGACTACCACAGTTAATCTTAACCCCCCCACCCAAAAAGTCTATGAACTTGATACTGTTCCCCCTGTCTAGATGGAGAAGCTGAGGCTTAACGGAAGGTAAGTGACTTACCCAAAGTCACACCAGCTAGAGGTGAGAGCACCAGGATTCAAATCCACATCCCACTGCAAAGCCCTTTCACCACTAGGCTGTCTCCCTTGGGGCTTATTTGGAAATGGCTGTTCCGTATACACTTAAAACTTTTCCTGTGCCTATCCAGAAGCTTGATCACCAATGGGAAAATTTTCTTTCCATTCCTGAGCTGTTTGTAAAGCTACTTTAAACTACACTGCATTAGTGCACAGCCTAGCTTTGGAACGAAGAGGGACTTCGGCCTCAATGCTCTGGGTCTCTGTTTCCAGTGAGAAGCTTCCCTTTAACAGCTCAGTTTTGCACTGCAGCAGAATGGTAGAATTGTGTCTAAAATTTTTTCTCTCTCTTTTTTCCTCTTTTTCTTTTAATGTAGTTTGTGTAATAAAAAGGGGGGACAAAAACTGAATCTTTTTCTCATAGCAATGGTATGACTCCTACTTTTAGCAAAGATTTTTTTTTTTTCCTTAGCACTTTACAGTGAACACTCTGATTCATTCATTCAAATAAGTTTTACTGAGCCCACTGTGTATTAGACACTGTACCAGATAGGACAAACAGAACAGTGTACCGGGAAGCATTCAACTACAGGTGACAGAAATCTGGCTAAAATAATACAGACTTTATTATCAGTTGGAGGAGGGTCAGAGATTGGCTAATTTAGCAATTGGCTGATGATATCAAGAACCCCGTTCTTTAATTCTTGAGTCTGTTACCCTCAGCCTGACAGCTGTGCCATCAAGTCGGCTTCCTTTTTGGCCTCAAGATGACCGTATCACTTCCATGTGTTACATCCTCACAGTAATCTGTCAGGGCAGGAAAGAGACCTTCCCTTCCTCATATCTGCTGAGATTCAGAAACCCTTTGCCAGAGGCTCTCCTGGTGACTTGTGTGTCACTGAGCAGAAGTGAGTCACATGCTCATACCCTAACCAAACACTCGTAAGGAAATGAGACCACTGGGGTGGGCTCAGATGTGAGGACCCATCCCCCACCTCTGGGATGGGACCTGAGGAGGTTGGGGGCGTGAACAGGTTGAGGTTATGTTGGGAAAGAGAGAGGAGAGAATGAGGGTTGGGTAGGCAGCCAGCAGTAGGGACTAGAAACACTACATTCCAGTAAAATAGGCATAGAAAACAAGGAGACAGACAACATTTGAAATGTGTCATCTGAGTCGTCCTTCCATGCTTCTACTCCAGACGGAGTGGTCAGGGAAGCTCTTTTTGGAGCTGAAATTTCACCTGAAAGGTGAAGGATGAGAATCATCCACCCAGACTGTTTGAGGGGAGAAAATGTTCCAGGGAGAGGGAAGGAGGTGACACAGCATCTTGGAAGAACCAAAGGGAACTGGGGACCCAGGATGCAGTGAGCAAAGAAGCAAGTGGCAGGGCTGGATGACACCAGGTCTTTCAAGCCACAGGAAGTTTGGATTTTATTCTAAGTCGGTGGAAAGCCACAAGAGTTTTTCGGGGGGTTATTTTTTGGCTTTTTTTTTTTTGTTGTTGTTGTTTGTTTTTTCAGAGATTTTATTTATTTAATTGACAGAGATCACAAATAGGGAGAGAGGCAGGCAGAGAGAGAGGAGGAAGCAGGCTCCCCCCTGAGCAGAGAGCTGGATGCAGAGCTCGATCCCAGGACCCTGAGACCATGACCTGAGCCAAAGGCAGAGGCTTTAACCCACTGAGCCACCCAGGCACCCTGCCACGAGAGTTTTTAAAACAGGTGTAACACAATCAATTTTATGTTTTGGGTGCCTTTTTTTTTTTTTTTTTTTTTTTTAAATCACGCTGGCTGCTGGGAGGTGGGGGCCTTCATGGAAGCACAGAGAGCAACTATCCAGGCAGGAGATGAGGGTGTCTGGACTCTGGTGGGCGAGAGTGGGAACAGCCTGGAAAGTTCTTTGGGAGATGGGGTTGCTAGGACTTGGCAGGCGCTAGGCTAGGTATGTCCCCTTGCCTCTCTTGTCCAGTCTTCTCTGTACTCTTAGACAGTATTTTCTTTTTGTAAAGTAAATTATTACATCCACTTTACAAATAAGAAAGTTCCAAGAAGTGGCCGGCACTAGGTCGTAGCATTCAGACCAAGCCAGAGGAGGAGAGGAGCTGGATTCCGGGAGAGGGAGGCAGGACCTCTCAATCAGTATTGCACTGGGATTGTTTTCCTAGATGAAGCTTCTGTTTTCCAGGGTGATATTTTGAGAACTGCTATCTCTGTGGGAATATCTCCATTGTGTACAGCAGAACCATCTCTGCATCTACGTTTTCTTGTTTAACACATGGCTGTCTTTATAATGAGTTTCCTTCTTTATATGGGGTTATCAGTGTAACTCTGAATCTATTTTACAACTAAATTAATGATATCCAGGAAACGTTTATTTGGCTCCTTTTCTATTTATAATGTTGTTACCAACTAATTGCCTTTGAGTGTTCCTACTTACAGGGTCCTTCATGCTAGTTAAGATCCATCCCACGTAGGTGAATCCCTAATACCACTCAGGGCTCCCCAGTCACTTGTGAAGTTTATCTTCTTGTTGTAATAACAGGAGCAATCATAGAAATTTACACCAGGGCAAAGGGCCAGGTTGGGACAACATCGGAAAAATAATAACATGTATTGTTTTGTTTTGTTTTTTTTCTGATTGTAAAAGTAGTATGTTTTCATTGTAGTAATTTTAAAAAGATGGAGAAGCATATGAAAAAAGTCACTTACATTCCCACTACCCTGAGGCAACCAGCATTAAATTTGGGGGCATCTTTTCAAATGTTTTTATATCTTTTTACATCATTGGGCTTATACAGGCAATACCGTTTGTTTCTTCTCTTTCCATGTGGTCCTCGTCATACAGATTTTCCTCACACCTTGAGATACAGTTCTTATAAATAGTTGTATGATTCCTTTGATTAGTTGTGCCACAGTTTACCTAATTGTGCCCCTCCTGAGGGAAATTTAAATTTTTGTTGTTGTTTCTGATGTGAACAGTTTTATACATAGAGACTCATTGGCATTTGAGGGGTTTTTTTCCCTTAAACTACATTCCCAGCAATTCTAATAATGGACTGAAAGATAGGCATATATTTTTTTAAGATTTGTATCTGTTTATTTGAGGGAGAGAGAGAGACAACACAAGAGAGCAGGAGCAGGGGGAGAGGCAAAGGGAGAAGCAGACTCCCCGTCTGTGGAGCAGGGAAGCTGACGCGGGGGCTTGATCCCAGGACTCCCGGATCGTGACTTGAGCTGAAGGGAGATGTTTAAGCAGCTAAGCTACTCAGATGCCCTAAGATATGCATATTTTTAAAGAATTTTATTTACTTATTTATTTGACAGAGAGAGAGAGAGAGAAAGCACAAGTAGGCAGAGAGAGGGAGAAGCAGGCTCTCTGCCAAGCAGGGAGCCCAATTCGGACTTGATCCCAGAACCCTAGAATCATGACCTGAGCCGAAGGCAGCCGCTTAACCAACAAAGCCATCCGGGTGCCCAAGATATGCATATTTTTAAGGATCTTGGTATACTTACCAAATTACTTTTCATAACTGTTTACTGCTGTCCATTCTTATCTACATTCCATTTACAGTCACCCTGAGCTATAACTAGGACTCTTTATTTTTTATCTTTGTTCATTTAATATTTAAAAGAAAAATTCTGTATTAATTTTCATTTCTTTGATTACCAGTGACATTGAACTTTTCATGGTTATGAGCCAGGTATTTGTTTTCATGTTACATCTTTTGCCCATTTATCTGCTGGGCTCTCTGTTGTTTTTAGTTACATGCGCTCTTTATATGTTTTGGATATTAACAGTCTTACCAATTTGTAGCAAATAACTTTTTGTGAACCAGGACTTTATTTTATTCTTGCTTTTTATTACAAGGATTTCCAAGTATACACAAAAGTAGAGAGTGCAGATCCCCTGCATCTCCATTGCACACCTTCTGTAGACATCAACATTCTCTCATAATTATTTCCTATCCCACCCTCTCCACTTTTTTTTTTTCCTGAAGTCTTTTAAGACCAATCCAGGTATTTCATCTTACCCTTAAGCTTTATCAGTAAGGATCTTTCATAAATAAGAATTTGACATTTTCTTTTTTATCCAACTTCTTTATTTTTAAGAAAATTCAAGCCTATGGAAAAGTTGCAAGAACAGTACAATGAGCACCCATTTACCTAACTTCATTGACAATTAATGTTCTGTATAATTACATTGTCTTTCTAATTCTGTATACACACTGCACTTTTTGTTTTGTTTGTTGCACCAGTTTGAAAGTAAGTTGCAGCTATCATGACCCTTCACTCCTAAATATTTTAGCCTCAGTCACCTAAGAATCAGAACATTCTCAACCATAACCAAAAAGCCACTATCGCTCTCAAGAAGTTTGACATTGGTACAATAATATTGTCTAACTTAACATTTATATTGTTTTCCCAGTTGGTTCCAGGTCTTTATTTTTATATATTTTTTTAATTTACTTATTTGAGAGAGAGAGAGAACACGGGAGCAGGGGGAGGGGCAGAGGGAGAGAGAGAATCTCAAGCAGACTCCCCGCTGAGTGCAGAGCACTACTCCAGGCTTGATCTCACATCTCACAACCCTGAGATCATGACCTGAAGTGAAACCAAGTGTTGGACATTCAACCAACTGAGCCACCCAGGGGCCCTGGTTCCAGATCTTTTATAATTGCCTTTTTCAATATACCTGAGGTCAAATCAAGGATGACACATTGCATTTGGTTGTTGTTATCTCTTAAATGACTTTAATCTAGAACAACACCCTTGCTTCTTGTTTTGTTTTGGTCTTTCATGACACTGACATTTTTGAAGAGTTCAGGCATTTGTCTTATAGAATGTCCCACGGTGTGGATTGTTAACTCATATATTCCAGTATGACAAGAGGCTTCCGGTCCATCTTGTACATCTTGGCCCCAGATCTAGAATCAGCCTTTTCTTCAGTGAGCCCTGGTTCCTCTTAGTAAGAAATGGTCTTTAGAGACCATTTTCCGAATACTGGCAGTGGTCATTGCTACTGGTCTGTTATGACTTCTAGAGATTTTCAGTGGATAGAATTCAAATGTCTATTTTTTAAAAAAGGAATAATAATGAATTTGTATTGATATTTTCTTTTCAAATTTAAAATTTCAGAATTTAAACTTTTTTGATTTTATACTTCTGTGTTTATTCTATCTTGAAATTCTTGGTTCCTAAAAATGTTAATGGATATAATTATTTGTTTTATCATACAATAATATATGTAGTCATTTTTAAATTTAAAAATCAACTTTATTGCTGCCAGTAATTCTCAAATTATGTTTTTTATTCTTTTTTTAAAGATTTCTATTTATCTGAGAGAGAGAAAAAATGAGAGAGAAGGAGCAGGGCAGGAGCAGAGAGAGAGGGAGAAGCAGACTCCCCGCTGAGCAGGAAGCCCAACCTGGAGCCCAGGATTATGACCTGTGCCACCCAGGTCCCCCTTTATTGTTCTTACTGTCCTTAAAGATTACCTTCTGAGCATGTGTAGTTAGAATACTGTCTGTAGGGTTTATTGCAATAATTCTTTTCTCCAAGTGGATTTGTCACCAATGAAATATATAATTAGGTTCATTGTTTCAGCGTCTTCTCAATTTTTAAGAATTCTTTAAAATTTAATTTGTTTATAAACTCTTTGCATGATTTTAAATATAATATAGCAAGGTTCATTTGGAGAAACCAGGCTTTCATCCCAATTCCTTCTACTCCAGTTCTTACCTCCCTCCTAATCCCTCTCCATTACTTTAAAAGAAAAGGCGGGGGTGGTGGGTAACTACTACACACATGGTTACGTATCTTACTATTTTTCACTTACTCTATCCTGGAAATCAGTCTAGGACAGTGTAGAGAAATCTTTACCATTATTTTTCACGGCTGCGTATTGCTCCATAGTATGGATGTCATAGTTTTTGCGAACAGTACTATGTTGAAGTTCTTAGAACTTTGCTATTAGAAGTCATGTCGTATGACAAATAAACCTTCATCGTATAATCATTTTCTATTTTCCTAAGTATAGCTTTGGGCTAGGTCTTGTAGGTCAGATTGCTGGGTCATATACTGTTGCTGGGTATTGCCAAATTCCCCTCCATGGGGGTTTCATCATTTTTTCATTCCTGTCCTGTTAATACTATGGCTTTTCCAGTAGTGTGTGTTGTTAAATCTATGGATTATAGGGGCTCCTGGGTGGCTCAGTGGGTTAAAGCCTCTGCCTTCGAATCAGGTCATGATCCCAGGGTCCTGGAATCGAGCCCCATATCGGGCTCTTGGCTCAGCAGAGAGCCTGCTTCCCCCTCTCTCGCTCTCTCTTTCTCTCTGCCTGCCTCTCTGCCTACTTGTGATCTCTGTCTGTCAAATAAATAAATTAAATCTTTAAAAAAAAAAATCTATGGATTATTTCCAATCTGATGGCTATGAAGTGGTATCTCAGTGAAATTTTATATAAATCTCTATTTCTACAAGTGAGATTAAATATCTTTTCTTACATTGAAGGGTGATTTGTGGCTCTTGGTCTGTGAACTGTATGATTCTCTTGTCCATTTTCCTATTGGGCGTTTATTCATTTTCTTGATTTTTAGGAAATTTTTTATGTTTTAGGTTAATACCCTCTCTGATTATGACATAGATTACAAATATTTGTTTCGGACTGGGAATTCTCAAAACGACTATTGATATGTAGTTCCTTGAATACTAGGTATACGACTTCTATTTGTCCCCAGGTGTTTCCTTCCTGTCTTTTCCACGCTAGAGAATAGAGGCTTTGGGGATAGGTGTTGGGCAAGGCTCTGTATGTTGACTTTAGACGCAGATCAGGACAGCACCAGCCCCAAGCAGGACTTCCAGTTCCTTGTATAACCTTGGGGCAAATTACCTGACCCTTTGGGCTTCAGTTTCTCCAGCAGTAAAAGGAAAAGATGGGCCTGATGACATCCGGAAACTCTTCCAGCTCCGATATGCTTAGACCCTGGCCCTTAGTTGGCTTCCTAGCAAGAAGGAACTCCGCCTCATCTTGACTGAGAAGATGACAGCGCAACACGGTCATTTTGTAGAGAATCTTCTAGTTGCGTCAGTTTTGTTGGATCTCACCTGTGCACAGGGACCCACCCTAGAAAAAAAAATGCATTTCCTGCTTGAAATTTCCGGTACTACATGAATGCGATGTGTATAGTGAAACTGCTTTTATCACAGAGAGCCAGGGGCAGCTTTGGACTTCTAGCCAGAGTCTCTGACCCCAAAGCCTGAACTTCTTCCCCTGTGCTGGGCTGACTCTCCTTGTGGCTGTGGGGTGAACAAGGAGGCCCTGCGCTGCACTGAGAATCAGAGACAACAGAGAAACTTGCCCTGAGCTCTTCCATTCAGAGTTCAGTCCACAACCACCTCACCGGGCGCTGGAAAAGAACGGCCGGAAGGTAAACAGACCTCAGAATGACATTTCAATAGTAAAAAACTTGAACGATCCACGTTCCCAGCCCATTGAGACAAGAGCCACAAGTTCTGTAGCTCATCCTCTAGTTTCCAGAAATGCCAGAAATGTTTTAAAATACGGCAGCATGACTTCTTCAGATTACCTAAATTGCACAACCGTGCGGCAGACGCACTGCCAGGCATCTTCCCATCTCGTTTAACTTCGCCCTCACAGCACCCCTTAAGGTGTGTATTTTCCAGTTTCGGAAACTGAGACTCGGAGAGATGAGGTAATCTGGCCAGCATCTCATAACCATTAACGGCAAGGCTAGTACTAGAACCAGCATCTGCGGGCGCCAAGTCGACTCCTCCTTCCGCTGTTCCAGGCTGTCCACCATTCCTGACTGTTGCCAGCCTGATTTAAGGACAACCTTTCTGGGGCCACCTCGCAGATCTGGAAGTCCTCCAGTCACCTCACTTCTGGTAAGTTTCTGGCTCCCGCTTCGCGGAGCTCCGTGGCACTCTGTCATCGCCGGCAACCGGAGCAGCCAGGGGGCCCGTGCAGCAAGGAAGGACACTGAGAAGAGAAGCGAAGGAACTAGTCCCCGTGATGCTGAGAAGGACACTCACCTTTCCTCATTTGAATCTCTAAGTCCGCGTCCCAGGATGCTGTTCTTGCCCGAGATCTGTGTCTATAGAGGCCTCTGAGCTTTCAAGTGAAGTGAGCCAAGTGCCAGCCCATTCACTCGCACCCCACTCCTGTGGCCAGGGGCCACGCTCCCCCCCGAAGCCAGCACAAGGCGAGGTCCTCGTGGGGCCTGGCCCTCGGTGTTCACAGAGGAAAAATGAAAGTTGCTTTATTCCCCGGCCTCTTCATAGCTCCCATTATGACGAGAGGGCTCCGCAGTGAGGAGCCGGGGCTGTGATATTTCTGCTTCAGCATGAGAGATTCATATGTTTGACTAATCAATTCTTTGGCACTGACTTCCCGGCCTGCATTTTGTTCTCCTGCTTTTGATCGTCTGTTTGCCTTTTTGCCATTCTGCTGGTTCTTGTTTGGAGCTTTTATTTTCCAGGAACACTTTGACCTACTCGATCCTCTGTACTCTTCTCTCTCTCTCCCTTTGTCATTTTCCTCTCTGATTTTGGTTTCCCGTGTGATTGACCGCACACAGCTTCCACATACAAGCGAAGTGGAGACCCTCGAGTCACGAGGCCCTGATAACTGCAGGGCTTTGTTTTGAGAGCCCAGGGACCCTGGACTGCAGCCAGCCCCCAGCCTCCCAGCCAAGCTGGGCGGTAGCTCTTCCGTCCCCATCGCAGCCTCGCCCTGCAACACGCAGTCGCCGACGTCGGCTTGGCGCTCTGTGGTTCACAAAGCCCTCTAGAGCGCACGCAGCAAACTGGGAGGGCGGGGGTGCAGATAACTCGGCTTTGGTCCCATTTCTCAGTGGAGGGAACGGGGCGTTGGAACTGGGACGTGACCCTAACAGTGTCCCCAGCTCGTGAGTGGCCAGTCCGGGGCCAGGCCCGGGGCTGCCGTACAGCCGGGTCGCCGCGCTGTCCGTCGATGGCAGGCTGCTTCCGTTCTCGGCCGCTGGCCTCACAGCTGCTCTGTCCTCGGCGCGAGCTTGTCTGGTGCAGCCGCTGCCTCCTGAGCGCTTGCTCGGGGCCGGGCACGGTGCTGAGTGCTTGGCCTTTGTTAGTGCATAGGCCCTCGCCGTAACCTGAGCTCGGAGACCTGAAGGAGCCCTCTTGAGGTCACCCTTCCAGTGCCACGACCAGGAAGGCTGGCTCTGGCTGCTCTGACATCAGTGCTCTTAGCAGAAGAGGCATGTACCCAGGCTGTGGAAGCAGAGCAGAGGGATTCTGACCTGGGGAGGGAGTCCGGGAAGACTTTCCGGAGGCAGGGATACTGGAGTGGGGGCTTTAGGATGGGTGTGCGTCTCAGAGGAAGAGGAGGGCTGTCGCAGGCCTTCTCGGCAGCCTGCTTCCTGACCCGTTCTGGGCTCACATTGTTTTCTGAATCAGTATTTTGCACCCGAGGATCTCAAGGCTAGATTTGTGGTCTTCTCACCTGCTCCATGCTTGAGTCTCTTCCACAACATTCCCCCGCCCCCACCCATTTGTGAGTCTTTTTAGCCAGGGAATGGGCTTTTTTCTTTCTTTTTTTTTTTTTTAAGATTTTATTTATTTATTTAACAGAGAGAGAGAGAGATCACAAGTAGGCAGAGAGGCAGGCAGAGAGAGGGGGAAGCAGGCTCACTGCTGAGCAGAGAGCCCGATGTAGGGCTCGATCCCAGGACCCTGAGATCATGACCCGAGCTGAAGGCAGAGGCTTAACCCACCAAGCCACCCAGGCACCCCAGGGCTTTTTTCTTCTGAAGCAACCTATTCTGTCTTTAAAATGCTCCTATGTGGGGGCGCCTGGGTGGGTCAGTCAGTTAAGCAGCTGGCTCTTGATTTTGGCTCAGGCCATGATCTCATGGTCCTGGGATCGAGCCCTGCATCAGGCTCCATACTCAGCGAGTACTCAGAGAGTACTCCGTACTCTCCCCCTTGCCTCTCCCCTTGCGCTCTCTCTCTCTCTCTCTCTCTCTCTCTCTCTCTCTCTCAAATACAGATGGGGGGACCATACAGGGTTGGGAAAGAGCAGAGGCATAGGGACAAGCAGACTCTGCACTGGGTGCAGAGGTCGACTCGGGGTTTGATCTCATGACCCTGAGATCCTACCTGAGCCAAAATCAAGAGTTGGTCACTTCACTGACTGAGCCTCCCAGGCGTCCCAGGAATCTTTACTTATTTTAGTGAAAAGTTCCCCTTTGTGCTCCCCACCCCACCCCCAAGTTGGGGAACACCACAGGGCCACAACACTAGTCCTTGGAAACAGTTGACAGTAGTGGCTGGAATGTGAGCCAGAAGTGAGGTTTCTGCATTTCTGTTTGCGGAGAGGGGCCTAGTGTGTGAAGGCCAGTGGTGCGGGGTCCACAAGCCCTCAACATCTCACTTGACCAGTTCTGCAGTGTGATTTCATATGGGTGACTGTCCTCCCCTTAACTTCCTCACCTGTGGAATGGGAGCCCTACTCCACCCATCGCCAAGTGGCTGCTGTCCACAAAACATCACAGGTGCGCTCATACCTACCATCATGCTGCAGAGGCCTTGCCGTCTGTCCATATTCTGTCATGATGGCGCGTGTTCAGGATTTGTCCGCGTGAGCTTACTCTGGTTACTCCAGGCAGCGGCCCTCTTTATCACTTAGTATGCGTGTGCACGTTGTGATCAACAGATTTTACCCATGTTCCTGGGTAGCTGCCATGGACCCGGGTCTGGGGTAGGTGCAGGGAACATGAAGGTCCCTAAGACACAGCCTCAGCCTCTCAGGGGCTCTCAGGGCAGCAGGAGAGATGAGAGCAAAACTCTGAGAGGCTCGGGGCCTCGGTCAGTGCTGAGGGCTGTGGGGCAGACAGCCTCAGCGGCACCTTTGTCTGGACTTGTAAGCAGTCTTTGAAGAGGGCAACTCTGCTGAGCCAGGAAGCGGGGGAAAGGGAGTAAGAGGCAGGGACAGCAGCGGTGGGCATTTCACAGGTGGCTTCATCCGAAGTAGGTGGCTTCTCGGGAGCGGGGGAGGAGTTGGAGACGAGACTGGGTGCAGAAACCCGCAAGTGAGTGAGCGGAGGTTTCTTGGCTGAGGTCCGGAATGCCACAGGCTGAGTGGCGGGGCAGACTTCAGAGATGGCCGGTCGGGTTTGAGGACCACGTGGGTCATCCCAGGAGCGGCCCTTGGTGTGCTGTTGGAGAAACAAGTCTTGGAGTTTCGGTGGGAATTCTGGCCTGGAGATGGAGAATTGGAAGGCTTTCCTCTCTTGTCAGTTCATCTAAAAATGTAGAGGCCTGTTTGTTGCTACCCAAGAGGATGGAGGACACCCTTATGCGCTCATCAGGTGCGTGCCATCCACTTGCAGCCTGGAGAGGGGGCTCAAGAGAAGTCATGAAGATGGGACAGTCACTGCTGGTCCCCTTCGTTGAGCACCACCTGTGTATTAAGTTGCTATGCATCCCCACTTTACAGAGAAGGAAACTGAGGTTCAGAAGAGTTCACTTAAAGCTGACTGGCACCAATTTAGAAGACACACGCACATGACTCCCAGCCCTCCCCCCGACCCCTGGCGCTGTTGTGTACCTTCCCCTGTGCTGTCCGGTGGTGAGCGCCTTCAGCAGACTGAGTTTCTGACCCTTGCCTGGCCGCTTTGCCCTCAGAGCCAAGCCTGTTCACGACTCCCCGTGTATATTCAGTATCCAGCAGGCATCTTAGTTTTGCAAATCATCTACATGTGCTGCTGTGTGTTTGAGTGTGATGATCATCGGGGGAACCATCCCCGGCTCTCTTTGGAAACAGTCTCCCTGGCACCCTGTCCGACAGATGCAGAAGAGTCTTCTCCCATCTCTTTTCCTTCATTCCTCATTTCCTGTCCAGTTCCTTCACTGTGCCTTTTGGGGGCCGATAGTTTATCGTGGCGTGAATATGTACCACGTAAGTTGTAATTTTACTTTATGTTTAAATAAACCACGTGCACGCGTACTGTAAGACGGATGCGGGACACAGCCGGGGATACTCTGCTCTGAATTCCTCTGGCTTCTATGTTTTTTTCAAGTTTGAAAATGTGTTGGGAAGAAGGTAACATTATGATAATTGGAAGTTCTGTATATCTGTCTTTTTCCTCTATTCTTTTATACTTTTTTAGATACAATTAACACTTCACACTTCACCTGGTCCCTCCTCAGTTACCTTTGACACTTCCTTGATATTTACTTAGATGTTTGTGGCACCTTCACTTTGAACTCTGGTTAAGAACATCAGTAACTTTTTAACATAAGCATTTTTTCCTCACTGAAGATACGCAATTAGTGAATTACATACATGTGGACATCCACTTACCTTTTTCTAACGTGTCAAAAGATCATGACACAATTATGTGAAAATAGGAAAGAAAAGTGATTTACCATCAAATCCGTATACCTGCTGTGAAGTTGCAGAAACAGCTCATTTTATTACATTTTCCAGAACAGAGCATTTCACAGAAGATAGGAAAATGGATAGGAAGAACTTCATGGGTGTCCTCTCAGAATATACAAACTACGCATGATGCATTTATTTTTAAACGGCTGTGTTTTCTGTAAGCGTGTGTGAATACCGATTTCGAGACACACTAGAATTTGACTGTCTCCTATCAGGTGCAGATAACGTGATCTGTTGTCCTCACCAAGAACGAAAGTTAAAAAATGTGGCTTTTGCCGAAACTTTTGCTACTTTCCCAGTTTCACTTGAGGAGGCTTGTCTTGTGTAACATTGGCTGTGAACTTGCCAAGTCTAGCTGAGGCAACGTTTCCTTGATTAGCTCCATCCCTCTTTGCCTGTGCTATTTGGGAGCTGTCAGATAATGTCATCATTAACCCATTGCCAACGGGCTTGAAAAGGAATCCTGAAACTCTAGATGGATTATGATGCTAGAACTTGAAAGAGACAAAGAAAGTTGTTTTCTGTGTGAATGCATTTTAAGGGCAACTGAGCAAGGCTGAATGAAATTTCACAGTAGAAATGAGAAAGTATCTTTTGAGTCTCTGAACACTAGTTATTTTAAGACCAAAAAAAAATTGTTTTTCTATGTTAATATTCCCCTGGCTTTCATCCCTTTGGGAGAGAAAAGTCATAATCTCACATATCAACTTGAATGGCTCTCAGCCTAGAGCCTTGCCCATAAACACACAATGAATGAGTTAATACACTTAATCATAACTATTGCGATCCTCAGTTATAATAAAGATGCCAGCTTTTGTATTTGGATCATTTGCTACATCAGATGACTTAGGTCATCTTTTTGTAGATAATAAAATCTACTGGAATTTCCTTTTGGACTGAAGTTATGGATCTCATAAGAGAAAATGGAAGTGATTGCATTTAATTCTCTCCGCTCAGTTACCCAGACAAAAATATGATAAGTGTTTCTTTTTCAGCGTGTGTGGAAATTTTGAGCCATGGTTGGGTTCTGAAGTTTAAATAGGTGTTTATTCTGTTTTATCCTGTGAGCAGCATCTCTTAGTGGAAAGAGCCTGAACTTCAGACAAACCTGGGCTGCAATGACCACGTGACCTTGAACAACCAGTTCCTCTCTCTGAGCCTGTTGATTCATTTGTGAAAGGGTCTTCCTTGCCCTTACCTCGGTGAATCGTTGTGAGGACCAATGTGGAAATACTGCTACTAGTGACGATAACAGGGCTCCCTCGGTACCAGGCACTCTTTAAAGCCCTTGACCCACTACCCGTTTATCTTCACACCAACCCCGTGAAGTGGACACCGTTGCTTTTCCTGTTGTGTAGGTGAGAGAACTAAAGCACAGGAAGTTAAGCGACTGGCCCAAGGTCACACAGATAGTAAGCATTCAGGCTGTAACTCTAATGCACAGGGTCTAGTTCAGAGCCCTCGCTCTGATTCACCACGGGGTGTTGTCCTTCAGAGCCCGGCCTGTAGGTGGCGTTTGATAAATGCTTGTCCTCTCTGCAACCTTCCAGCTCAGGTGTATAAAGGGGGCGTACTCAGGCCCGCTGAGGAGCAGGGGCGCCGAAGATGGCATTCCTAGCCTCCCCTTCTCGATCACAAGGTACTTGTCGAAGGGAAGCCGTGTTGCCAGATGGAAGAAAGAGTGCCCGTGACCCAAGGCTATCTGGGATCGTCATGTTACTGAGGAATCTTTAAATCTGCTATTTCTAAATTTCAAACCCGGTTCGAGCTATAGTTACAGCATTTAGCATACAAAAAATTGTTGGGAAAGTGGGCTTTTAAGTGGAACGGTTGTGTAATGGAATATTTCACGTTCCGGTTCAGCCATAAAGCTCAGGGCTGATAAACAAAGCATCTGAAGCCAAATGGCTCCTCATCTGACCCCAATTAAAATAAAGATTTCATTGCATTCTGTCCTGACAGAGAGGAACATATTGTTGCCTTTAAGGGAGTTTGGTTTAGTTAATGAAAGAATTTTATTTCATCCCCCCCCCCAAATACAATATCTAATTAAATAAGATTCAATTTGTTAGGACTTCTGGTAGGGATATGTTAACTCTTTTAAGACTGTGTTGCCTACGTGCCTCGGGATGTAAAGGGCAGTTGTAAATCCCGCTTCCCCCTCTGTTGTTTAAAGAAGAAATAAGCTCAACTCCTCTCAAAGACAAACATCTTCTTCAAGGCGTCTCTGTTGATACATCCTTTACAGCAACCTGTGTATGTAGGTAGCGTGGATTCCGTAGAAAATATCACGTATTTACATAAAACCCTGTTTCCTAGAAGCATTTGTACTTGTACATATTGTAATTTACCAATCACCATAGATCTGTCCATATAGAATATCTCACACAGGGAGCTAGAGCTGCTAAAATATGTTAGGTAACATAAGTTGGATATTGATGCCAAATTATCACGGAGTTCCTTCAGAGTTATCTTGAAGAAATATGCGACTGTCTCAAGAATTCATCATCTAACATTAAGAGTGAGCACCAGCCAACGCTTCTGGGAGGTGGGGAGGGGGCTGGTTTTGTGTCATGCTGTCACTACTTCTTTTGTAGCCTTCTCTTACGGGCCGCAGCTCCTCATGACTGTTGAGTTCGTAATTACCAAGCAGAAAATTTTGGTGGCATTGTGGGGAAGTTCTCTTCTGCCCAGCAAGGCAGGAGGAGGCGGCTGGCTTGTAGGACCCTTATCGGTCACTTCCAGACCTCCAAGGACTTGCCATGGTAATCCCGGGACACTGCTGGGAAACAAGGTGGCCTGGGCGTCGGGCCCCTGCCCACAGGGCAAGCCCCTCACTTCTCTGGGCTTCAGGTTCTTCATCTTTAAAATGACTGAGCAGGCTCTGTGCCCTCCGAAAGCCCCCTGGCCGTGCCCTGCTCAGATTCTGCATTCAGTAGAGCAGAAAGTACATGATACTTTTAAATCCACTAAGAATTTATAGTCAGATGCTAAGGATTTATGTTCTGGGAAATAAAAAGTCTTTAAGACCATAAAACCTAAGGCATTTAAACCACATTAAAAAAAAAAAATGCTGTGGGTTTGCGTGCGGTGGCTCCTTCTGACATTCAGGGAGCACTGACTCAGCATAATTGGACACCTATTCTCTGCAGGCCCGATGCCAAGTGTACAGAGACGTGTTATTCATGGCCCTGCCTTCCAGGAGCTTGTCTCCTGGGCAGGGAGGCAAAAAGCAAGTAAAGAGGTCAGCCCTTTATTGAATAAAGTATACTACTCTGGGGCAGGGGGCAGGGGGTGAGAGGGGACGATGCTGGGTTCCCAGAGGAGAGCATGTTTCGGCTGGACTTTGAAAGATGAGTGCATTCACCAGTTGGAAAAGAGGAACTAGGCAGAGACACAGGAATGGGGGTAGGGGGAGGGCAGCATACAGGGGCGAAGCAATGAGTTCCGCACTTTTGGAACCTGGGGGTGGACTGAGTGAGGAATAAAAGTAGAAAAGAAGGCTTGTGAAAAATCTTGGACTCTTTTAAGTTCCAGTGTAAGGTGTGTGTCCCATGTTTTTCTGACTGGTAGTAGTGGGTGTTCTTTGAATATATAGGGTTCTGTGGCCAAGAGATTCTGGGAATACAGTTGAGTTGGTTCCCCCCCCCCTTAGGAGTACACAGTGTATGCTAAATGCTCTACATACATCTCAGCAGTTATCTGAACTAAACTTGATTGAACCCAGTGTTTCTCAAACTTTTGACCATTGAACCCTTCTGAGACAGACCTGTTGATACTATGGGACCAACTTCAAGACAGAGAGCTTGAGATAGGGAGTTCCACTGGAGAGCTATGGTTCGTGGAAATACAGATCCAATCCGCATTTTAGAAAGATCATTCTGGCCTGGAGGATGAACAGGAGCTGGGGGAGGCAGGGAGAATGTCACCAGTATCAGAAAGGCAGTTAGACACCTGGTTACATTCAGAGCTGCTCAAGGTGCATTTCTGGGAGAACCCCTCCCCCATCCACCCCCCGACTACAGTCCACACCTTCACACACATATGTGAGCTCTGAGGGAGTCCTACAAACGGGCTCTCCAGATACTGACATCAAAAGTCATCTGCCTGGCAGCCTTTCAAGAGCTACCAGATGACATCGGTGGCCAACCCAGGAATGAGTTTGATGTTAGGCGGTCGGGAGCAGGAGATGAAGACTGAGGCTGAGGGCCTTCTTTGTGCAGGGACTGTGCTAAGTACTTTTACATTAACTCCCAACTATTCCTTGAAACCGTCTAAAGGCATTGCTGTTGTGCTTCTTTGATGTGTAAGGAGCAAGTGGCATAAGGGGGTGCTTGGGCCTCCCAGAGTTCCATGGCCCATAGACCTCACACCCACCTGACTGACTCCTGAGCCCCCGGCCTCACCCCCGGGCTGTCCTGCCTGCGCCGGAGAGCCTCCCTATAAAAATGCTGACTATCTGCGGGGCCTTGTGCAAAGCAGTGTACGTCCTTTAACATACTCTGCCCTGCAGCCCTATAAGGTAACCGATGTTACCCCTGCCTCACCCACAGGCAAACTAAGGCTTTGTTAAGTAGCCAAGGTCATAGCTGGACACGGTAAAGCCAGGAATTGCACTTTAGTCTGGCTGCTCACTCTTCCCACTAAATAATTCTGAGGCGGTTGTTCAAGAAATTGCTCAGAAATGTTTCTCTGTAGAAATACTAGGAAATCAGTGGACTTCATTTTTGGTGCAGAGATACTCAGCTCTGGTCTGAGTTGAGCCCAGTGGTTCAATCCTTGCCTTGATGTTGGCCATACAAAACTCAGATTTGAGGGAAGAGGTTACTGCAGGAAATGTGTCATGTGTCCTCAAGCCCCTACTCTAGTCCTTTCACTGGGCTCAGAGCTGGAGATTCGGGCTTGAGCAGAACACTGTCTCCGCACTCACTGGCGAGCGGAATACGTATATGGAGAGCTCTCCGTGCAGTGTTGTTAAGTGCGATTGTAGAAACCTGTGGAAGTAACCCAGAAGAAGGGGAAGTAACTCTATTTGAGAAATTAGTGCACACTTCCCAGGATGTGTGTCTGCAGTGGGTTTTAAAGGATACATAGGAGCTTGCCAAACAGCAAAGGGGAAAATATCTGAGCTTATTTTTCTCCCTTGAATTGAGTGTTGATGATCCACTTAACAACAGTAGCAGAATTCATGTAGAACTTGAAATCAGTGCCCTTGTTGCCTTGATTTGCTTTTAAGAAAAATCTAATCCCACCCTGTCTGCCAAGCTGACGTGATTGGAATCCTGAGATGTGGTGACCCATGGAGGCCTTTTACGTCTGTCTTCTCTGAGCAGCATTAAAAATGTTTGTTTACTTAGAGAGCATGGTGTATCCAGGTGACACGCTTCATTTAAAATCATTCAAATGATGAAACCTGGGGAAAAAATAAGCAAATTATTAGACTTTTCAACTTTTTAATTAAACCTGCCTGCCCACCTCACCCCATGTAGGCTGACTGGCTAGAATGAGCCCAGTTGTGAAGGAATCGCACGCATGCTTTCTTGCTCACGGATTTATTTGTCAGTGGCAGGATACTTGTCCTGTGCTGGGCTCTGCGGGTACGAAGAGGGAGGACACAGGTCCTGTTCACCAAGTACACACAGATGAGTAGAGAAGTCAGAGGTGTCTGACGTGGGCAGGAGGAGCTCTAGGAGCAGCCAGCTGAGCCGGGGGACAGATTTCCTTTAGCAGCACTTTCCCGAAGAGGTGCTGAGCCGAGCCTTGAAAATGGGATGACCACCATCGCCATGAACTTGTGAACAGGAAGAGGCCGTGGGGAAGCATGTGGGGCCTCTGGAGGCAAACTGCAGGGTACCCACACCCGTTCCGAGTGTCCTTGGCAAGTGCTCAATTTCTCTCCACACTGTCTCCTCATCTGTAAGATGTGCATCATGAATAGGCTCTCCCTCTTGGGGTTGTTGTGATCATTAATTGAGTCATTACTTGTAAAGAGATGAGAACACTGCCCATTGCGTTTGTGAGGGCAGTAACCTCCATTGCCTTGTACCAGACACCAGATTACAGTGCTTCAGCGTCTCCCCACACGCCCTCCTGGTATGTGGTTTTATGCCCATAATTCAGATGAGGAGACCAAGTGCTGAAAGCGCCTAGTGATTTACCGAAAGCCACGTATCTAGCTCGTGACTGAGCCACAAGCTGAACGCCAGCCTCCCGGGCCCCAGCCCCGGTCGCCTCTATTACACCCGTGCACACATCTCTACTGTGCACTTTCTTCCAAGCGCTGGGATTTTTGGGGTAGTGTTTTTGCTTTAGTGGTAGTTAAAGCTTTTTCATAAGAGAAAATTTTTGACCTCTGTAAAGTATGGTATACAGAGAAAGGACAGGCTTTAGGACAAGAAAGATCTGAGTTTCCAATCCCAGCCCTGCTTCTGCCCAGCACACCAGTGATCTCGGGCAAGCTCGGCTCTTGACCAGCACACTGGTGACCTTACACCAGTTGCCTTCCTTCCCGAGCCCCCTCAGTAAAACAGGGATACTAATTCCTATCTCCCAGGAATGGTCATGGCGAGACGAGTGAGAAATATGTGTAAAGCTAGTATGTGCCAAGTGCCCAGAGTAAGGACTCTGTGAATGTCAAGCGTCCCTTCGTCTTCCCCCACCCTTCCATGATGTGCCAGGTCTCTTCTTTATAATCAGAATTCCCTAGCAGTTATTTCAGCCAAGGCTTTACCTGTTTCAACCATCTCATAGTTGTCAGCATGTAAATTCTTCTACCAGAGTGTCTTTCTGACATGAACCCTAAAATTGCACACATCTCTCTTCAGAACCCAAACGTGCCCATGTCCACTCTTCAGGCATCTTTGCACAGTGATTACAAACTTTCCTCTCCTTGCGTGGGGTCTGGCTTGAGGAGACAACTGCCACTTTTGCGGTTCTGCTTGTCAAATGAGTGTTGTATTTCCCAAGGTTTGGATGTAACTTGAGGGTTGACTGGAGTTGTGCTTTTTAGATGGAGGGAGATGGGTCTATGGAAATCTCGCAGCAGCCCAGGATTTATATGGCTAGCCACAGAAGCTGGATTTAGCACGCTCAGTTTCGACAATGAGAGTAATACTCCTAGGCCCTCTTCTAGAGAAACAAGGTAGCAGTTCCCATCAAGAGCCTTGGCTCTGGCTGCACATGGTCAAGCAAAGAAAGTCAGCCGGGTAACAGATGCTTCCAAAGTGGTATGGGTAGGTCCTGCGATAAAGGGGGGCACAGGAGCCGTGGAGTCCCACAGAGAGCCTGCCAAACCCAGCCCGAGACAGGCATGCAGGGGCTCGGTGTTGAATGTTCTCACCCCAGGAAAATTTGTAAGGGGCTCTGTCGTGGAGGAGCTCTGTCCTGGTGGCCGTGTAGCTAGCACGTACTAGAAGAGGTGGGGGAGTGGTGGGAGACTGCACGGGACGAGCAAACAGGGTCCAGATCCCGGGAAACCAAGGAAGGCACACTCTGGTCCTCATCCCAAAATGAGTTTGATTTCAGCTCAGCCTCACGAAAACAGCTCCTGTGGGAATACCGGCAACTCGGAGGCTGCGGTGTTCTCTCTCCGAGCCCCAGCGCCAGAGTAACAGTGTTCTCTAATAGCCGCTTCTGATTAAATTTTGCCATGGTCCTGAACACAGTGCCGACCTCCACACTCCTCCAGGTGGGTCTGATTCGTAAGACGTTTGTGCAGTTCTGCAGTCTTAAAGAGGAATTTGTCCTCGTTTCCTTGCCTTCGTGGTTCAGAAGTTCTGATTCGTGTGAGGCAGTTTGGGTCATTCCCGAAGTGTGTTCTGTGGCGTGAGGGAGGAAGACTCAGAACCCGGCCGTCTTGCTCTGTGTGTTTATGTGCTTAGTTGTAAATACCGGTGAAATCCTTAAAATGAAGACCTGTTTGTGTTAAAAATAAAAAAGAACCCACACCAGATACGTCCCGTTCAAAAATCGCTTGATGAAGCTGAGTTTTTTGAACTCTGACTAGTACTTAATTTTAGCTACTTTTTTGTTGAAAGCACCAGGGAAAGCAGCGAGGCTTTTAGATCTTTGAATTTCCTTTTTTGGGAGAGATGACAGTGCTCCTCTAAAGTTTCTTTCTTACCTTTCCACCTTTGAACAATTGATTTTGATTAGAAACATTACACCCAGCATTTACTTTGACATCCCTGAGTACAAACAGTCATTTTAATGGTTTTTTTAAAAACAAAATCATGACAGGGACATCAATCCTTTGCCTGGTGTATGAAGGCCTGGTATATTAATTGGCTGTCAGATTCTGAAGAAATAATGGATTAATGTGCTTGATCGTAACGCTGTGTTCAGAGACTGAAGTTTGATCCTGATGTCCCCAGTCTCTCCGCTTAATGCAATTACAGATATGCATTCAGGACATTTGAGTGGATTGCATTTCATTATTATGATTTGAGCAGACAACATTAGGCTGCTGTCGGGTCCTCTCTGACAGCTAATTACTAGAATGAAGCGTGTATACCGCTAAGGAACAATGGTGCCCTTATTGGGGCCATTAAAACAATAGAAAAATAGTGCTTTAAAACACTCAGAGTTACTTTCCATACTTGTCATGGACCATGAAGATCACTCAGAGAGGGATGTTAGGAAGAAAGAGATGGACAAACACTGAAGGAGACTCTAAGACTCTTTCTTATCTTTGAAAGAAGCCAAAATTCTAACCAATAGGTGGGGTCCTGCTAAAGGAATTGGAGATCGCTTGCCCATTATTGATCTGGGGATTCTTTCAGGAAGTGTCATGGTCTCTGACCACTAAGCCCTGATTATTTTGCCTCCTCCCCACCTATCCTACCCCAAGAGATCTTTCATACTGGGGAAAGAGGCAATTTGGAACATCCTTGGTTTATTACATTTTTCCTTTGAAGAGAAAAGGTAGCCTTCGTCTTGTGGTGTTGTAACTGGGCCATATGGGCCATTTGAGTGTCTACCCATGGAGGGAATAGGTGTAGGGTATTAATGAAAGTTCATCATCCTGGAGATATTTCTAGCTCCCAGAGGCCCGCCCCCCCCCACACCCACCGTCTTAGGAAGACCATGCATTCAGGAAGCATTCATCTGACTCCCATTGTGTGTCTAGCATTGCCGATAACGTGATGAAAAGATGAATAAAGTGGGGCACCTGGATGGCTCAGTCGGTTGAGCGTCTGACTCTTGATTTCATCTCAGGCCATGGGATTGAGCCCCATGTCTGGTCTTTGTTCGGCAGGGAGTCTGCTCTAGATTCTCTCTCTCCCTCTGCCCCTTCCCCAACTCGTGCCTGTGCTCTCTCTCTCTCTCTCAAATAAATAAATAAATCCTTTTAAAAAAAGATATGAATAAGGTGCAACCCCTTGTTCTGGAGCTCGCCAAGGCCTGTGAGAGACAGACCTTTAAAAAAAAAAAATGGCATTTGCAACCACATGGATGGAACTAGAGGGTATTATGCTAATCTAAATAAGTCAACCAGAGAAAGATAATGATCATATGATTTCACTCATATGTGGAATTTTTAAGAAACAAAACAGAGGATCATAGGGGAAGGAAAGAAAAAATAAAATAAGAAATCAGGGAGACAAACCATAAGAGATTCTTCTTAACTATAGGAAACAGACAGGGTTGCTGGAGAGGCGGTGGGTAGGGGGATGGGGGAACTGGGTGACCGGCATTAAGGAGGGCACGTGATGTAACGAGCACAGGGTATACCACACAGCTGATGAATCACTGACCTCTGCCTCTGAAACTAACAATGCACTGGATGTTAATTAACTGAATTTAAATAAAATTAAATTTCTTTTAAAAATGCACGAGGCAGTGCTGGGTTGGAACAGATGGAAGTCTAAGAGAAGTATAGAGAAGGGAAGCCTGAAGCCTTCTCAGAAGAGAAGGTAGCCTATGAGGCTGATCTTAAAAGAGGAGTAGGTGTTTGCTGCAAAGTCAGGAGGGGAATTCAACCTCTGTGCAGCAGCTAGAAAATGGAGCAATCGGACTGTGCGTCCTTAACAGGGAGGAGCTGGCTTAATGATCCATTGAGGACCATCTGGAATAGAATTCCTAGCTGCACGCTGGAGGCTGTGTTCTGCAGCCTTGAGCCAATGCCAGTGCTCCCCAGAGGCTAGAGAAAAAATCTTGAACTCAGGATCAGGGTTCCTGGATTCTAGCCCTAGATTTACTCCCTAGAAGCCATGTAAATCCCCCAGCAGTCATCTGGCCTCAGTTTTCTGTTCTACAAAATCGAGGGAGCACCCACTCTGTCAGACTCGTGATGGAGCAGGTGTGATCCAAGACGCCACAGCTGTGGGCGTCAGAATCCATAGTTGAGCTCAAGTGGGGCCCACTGGTACAGGGCCTATACGCCACACTGCTCCGGGTTCCTCTGGAGAACCAGTGTAAAAAGTTGGGATCATGAGCTAAGTGGTGAGCTCTGGGGGATCCCGCCTAATCTTCAGATCTCCTTGAGCAGTGCAAGGTGACATGAAAATTCCTGCCACCGAAGCAGCCATCGGTTGACAGACACTCAGATGCGCCCTGCCTCTCTACCAGGAAACGTGAGGAGCCTCTGGCCACCTGCCCATTGAGTGTCCCCAGGAGGTCGCAGCCCCAGTGGAGGGCACTTCCCCAGAAATGACGGCAGACTGCTCTTAGAGTCCTAGAGACAGAGCACCACCCCCTTTCTCCTAAGATGTCTGCTTCTGATCCAGACTGCTATCGGGAGAGAGAGCCCCAAGGTGTTGGTGAAGTATGGTGGTCCAATCTGTCACCTTCTGTCTCCTCCGTCAGTCACACCCTGTCCACTCTTCACCTATAAGTCAGCTCCTCGCCCCCCAGCAGCTCCTCTCAGATGCTCCAAAGGCAGGGTGTCTGACTGTCACCCCCAGAAATCAGATCCCTGGCCAAGCTAAATTTCTTTAAGTGTGCATGCCCCATTAGAAACGCCAGACTGGACGGAACTGTTTAGAGCACAGGCTGTGGTTACTCATCTCTGTAACTCCTGGCCTAGGACGGGCACACCTGGAAGCTCTTGGCAGAAGGAGCGTCTGGAACCTGAGAGAGTTGCTGGTGTGGTGGCACCCCTCCTGGGGTCACCTCCATCTGCCCTAATGGCAGTTCCCGGCCCTCGGTTTTCATTTTGACCAGTGAGTCCCCTCTTATCTTCCAACTCTGGATATCCTGAATGATCGCTAGGACGAGAGGAACCGGGTTTAAGTAGAGTCATGGGGAATGGATGCAGGGATGAGGAGGCCAGCCTTGCCCCCTCTCCCTCGGGGAGTGTGAGCTTCCTGAGGACAGGGCTGTGCCTGTCATCACCTGGGCAGGCGGGGGCATGGCCCAGGGGCTCAGGGCCAGCTCTGGGGATGGGCCTGGGGATCCTGGCCCTGCCTGGGCAGGACGCTCTGCTCGCCCGAAGCCTGTTGCAGAATGTTGGCCGCGTCTGCTGCCTCATCAGGGGTTCCTCAGGTGGGAGCCACATGTGCCGTTATTCCCCAGGAGCCTCACCGGGTGAGCGCAGAAGCCCCCCGCTTTCTTCTCTGAATTGTATTTGCTAATTTCTCCGTGGGAAACACAGTACTGCCAAGACCTGTTTCCCTCCTATTACCTGGCTGGCATTTTTCTAATGGTTTCCTTCCTAATGATCCTCCAACAAAGAGACGATGGCGGAGGGTTATGCGTCACTCCTGCCTCTCGCTCCCTGGTCATCCTTGCTAACAGGCTTAGCCGCGCTTCGCAGTCATTATCACATGTCGCACTGTCTTTGGGGCGCAGAGATGATTCGCCAGCTCCATAATGCCTCATTTTTACTAAAATGAAGGCAGGACAGGAAAAAAAAAAAGATTCTTAAAATAAAAACAGTGTACACTCACTCCTGACAGACGTGATCTTAAAACCCTCCTGTGTCCCCTCGTCCATACAGGACAGCGTCTCCACTTCTTGGCCAGGTGTCCAAGAGCTTCACGATCTGGTCAGGGATCTCTTCTCACTTCACAGACTCTTCTCGTCACCCTCAGTCCCCTTGTGGAGACACCTGTTCCCAGGGGCCCAGCTCTTCTGCTCTGTGTTCCTGCTCATCTCTCTGCCCGAGACGCCCTCTGGGATCTGCCGAATGAGGCTTTCAAAGCTCAGTACAAGCGCCAGCCCCCCTGTGCTCCTCTGTGACACTTTTCCTGATAGCCCAGGTGGGATCAACACCTTCTTTCTGGCCTCCTTTATACCCAGGCAAGCCTCTACCTAACACCGAAGCCTTTCTGTGCCCTTAGTCATGGGCCAGTCTCTCCTGGAAGTCTCCAGCCCCTCGGTGACAGGAGCCCCATCCGAGTGAGTCCTTGATGGCTTCTTATGCCCCGCACAGAGGCTGGCACACAGGGAACCCTATGAACACCCAGGAAAGGAAAGGAAGTCCTTCCCCAAGAGGATTTCCAGGCTCCCCCAAGTGAGATTTGTCTCCGTCTTCCTCTGCTACTCCAGAGGAGCTCCATGAAAGCCCTCTCTTTCTGCCAGTTTTCTTTTTATTACTTTTGTATACCTCTCCCACTAGGTTGTGAGCTCCAGTACCCAGGTCAGAGAGAGCCACTGGATCAACAGGGAGCTCCCCCAAATCTGGGGTCACAGAGGAACAGTTTGAAGGATGGGTAGGAGATAAGGAGCTGAGTCTGGAACAGGTTACTGTTGAGGGGTTTGTGGCACATTCAGGCAGAGAAAACCAGTGGGTAGTGAGACGTTCAGAGCAGGGCTCTGGGCTTCCCAGGATCTTTGATGGGCCCGAGGCCCTACTATCCTTGAAATTAGTTTTAAATGATGTACCCCTTGGAAGAACAGTTTTGTTGGTTTTTTTTTTTTTTTTAAGATTAACTAATTTATTTATTCACTCATTCATTCACTCATTTATTATTTATTTGACAGACAGGGAGCACAAGCAGGCAGAATGTCAGAGAGAGAGGGAGAAGCAGGCTCCCTGCTGAGCAGAGAGTCCAATGCGAGGCTTGATCCCAGGACCTTGGGATCATGACCTGAGCCAAAGGCAGACGCTTAACCAGCTGAGCCACCCTGACAGCCTAGAAGCCTTATTTATTTATTTTAGAGCAAGAGACAACAGCAGGGAAGGGTAGAGAGAGGGGGAGAAAAAGTCTTTTTTTTTTTTCTTTAAAGATTTTATTTATTTATTTATTTGACTGAGAGATCACAAGTAGGCAGAGAGAGAGGAAGGGAAGCAGGCTCCCCACTGAGCAGAGAGCCCCATGTAGGGCTCAATCCCAGGACCCTGGGATCATGACCTGAGCCTAAGGCAGAGGCTCAACCCACTGAGCCACCCAGGCACCTCAAAGGAGAAAGAATCTTAGGCAGACTCCATGCTGAGTCCAGAGCCCAACGTGGGGCTGGAGCTCATGAGCATGAGATGACCTGAGCTAAAACCAAGAGTCAGATGCTTAAGCTACTGAGCCACCCAGGCGCCCCAGCCTCGAAATCCGTCAGGGCTAGTGGAAGTGTTCTTTTTCCATGAGACAGCAAGAGAAGCACTCACAGAGTCTTAAGTGGGGAGACCTCAAAGACCTTTCTTACAGTACTCCCTGCTCACTCTAGTCAGCTAAGAGCCCGCAAGTTGCCCAAGGAACGTCCTCTGCAGACACACACTCACAAGCTCGTGAGGACTAGAACTGCACAAAGCCACACCCTACAATCCCCGTTTCTCACAACCAGAATTACACAGGCAGCCTGTGAGGGTTGTCCAAAAGAGGCCTGTCCCCTCCCAAGAAGACTACTTAAAGGAGAAAACATCTTTGGATGTGTGCATTCTGGTGTGTGCGCTGGGCAGCCTTCTTACTCTGTGGTCCTGTTTAGTGTCTCCAAGCCTGAAGCGCAGAGTTGGTAGGGAACTTCGGTGCTTATATCCTCTTTGGCAGGCCAGCCAGCTTCTGCTTCCACACCTCTAATGTCAGGGAAATTCCCTCTTCAAGAGCCAAAACCTTACAACAGTTTTCATCCCCTAGCCCTACTTTTATACTTGGTAGTCCCATAGCACTAGTATGACTTTTCTCCCGATACTAGAAGAACACAGTCCTCTTGCCCTGAGCCTTCCCATGCCAGTCCTTCAGCTAGCCTTTGGAGGGCCACAGTTTTTCACTGTCCATCCTCAAACGTCTGAAACATCACGGGGTGCCAGGTGGCTCAGTGGGTTAAGCCTCTGCCTTTGGCTCAGGTCATGATCCCAGGGTCTGGGATAGAGCCCTGCATCAGGCTCTCTGCTCAGTGGGGAGCCTGCTTCCCCTTCTCTCTCTGCCTGCCTCTCTGCCTATTTGTGCTCTCTCTCTCTCTCTCTGTCAAATAAATAAATAAAAGCTTAAAAAAAAAAAAGTCTCAAACACCAGATATTCCGTATGTGATCAGATGAGAACAGAACTTAGAGGACCTGTCCTTCCCCCTTCCCCCTAACCTTGACGGTAGCCATACAGTGTCCAATACAGTGGCCGCTGAGCAGGTGGAGAGGAGCTACAAGGGTAAAACATACACCGGATTTCTAAGACTTAGTATGAGTGAAAGAATGTAAAACTCATTAATAATATCCTGTATAGATTACAGGTTAAAATTGTAATTTTTGTGTACATTGGGTAAAATATAATCCATTAGAATTTCCCATACTTCTTGTTTCTTTTCAAATGTGCTACTAGCATAAAATTACATCTGAGCCCACGTTATTGTTCCGTTTTAGACTCTGCCGCATTTGAATGCAGCTTGCGATTTTCTACTTACGTGAATCTAGCAGGTTGCATTATTCTTTTTTTTAAGATTTTTAAAAATTTTTTTTTTAATTTTTTTAAGATTTTTTTTGACAGGGAGAGAGACACAAGCAGGGGGAGTTGGAGAGGGAGAAGCAGGCTTCCCGCTGAGCGGAGAGCCCGATGTGGGGCTTGATCCCAGGACCCTGGGATCAAGATCTGAGCCCAAGGCAGACGCTTAACGACTGAGCCACCCAGGCACCCCTGCATTATTCTTTTTTCTGAACCGTATCACACTGGCGGCCATTGCTGACCATGTACTGATCATCAAATTTTGCTTCTTTTACACCTACCATATAAATGGCTTTTAAAACAGGTCAGCCTTGACTAGTACATTTAGAGTTGATTTTTTTGAACCTAAGTGTAGGCATTTACATTTGTCCCAAATACATCTCAACTTGTTAGTTTCAGCCCATTGTTCCAGTCTCCTGAGAATATTTTTTTTTAATCCTTGCTGTCACCAGCTCCTTTACAGATCTGATGAGCATTTTCTATGTTTCTATCTAAGTCGCTGTCGATGATGTTGGTTGAGCTCAGAACAAAGTAGAGAGTTCTACTGCACACCAAGCACACTGGCCAGCAGTTTCAGCACCAGCTATAGACCCATTATTCAGCGCTGGCTGTTCAGTCCATGTTCTTCCATTTTGCCCACATGGAGACTGAGTTCTTCTAGATGTCTAACACCAACCTGCATTATATCCAAAGCAGCCTCCTCTTCTCCTACCCTGTCTCACCCCCAAGCTGACTTACCATCCAAACAAACAAAAATATGGTGTGACTCTTGGTTTTAGACACCAAATGGATGGACTCATTTTCACTTAGGGTTAATGACTGGTAAGGTCTGAACTTCACCTTCGTATTTTAAAACAAACAAACAAACAAAACCCATGATTTAACTGGGGCCTTCAGTACCACAGACAGATGGAGAACTCTATTCGGAGTTGATGCCGCTAAGACACAGTCAAAGGGAAGACGTCTTGGGACTTAGCTGAGGAGGGATGGGGCCTTGTGCAGCCCCGTCATGTCTTTCCTATAGTTGGTGAAGACTCAGTCAGCATGATCTAGCGAGTCCGGGATTCGTACATGGAGCGGCTGCTCTGTGTACCCCCTGCTGTGCTGGTCGTGCACTTCGACCCACACTCTCTTGTAGTTGCCTTTAGTCCTTGTAATTTCTAGAACTAGGAATTGGATCTCTGACTTTAGATCCGTGCTTTTGGTATGACCTTCATCTGTGGCCTCAAACCCAGTCCCCTCCTTTCTAGCTAGGTGTGTAGTTTTGCTTCTCTTATGCAGCTGTGCATGTGCAGAGGGTGTGTGTGTGTGTGTGTGTGTGACTGAGGGAACAGAAAGATATTCTCTCAGCTGGCATAGGGCAGAGGGAAAATCTTTTTCCCCTTTCTACCTTTGAAGCCTTCACTGTAGGGAATGTTTTGAGTGTGGGAGGCCAGAGGGGGAGCATTTGCAGACCTCCTGCCTGGCCCAATTGTAAGCATGAGCTGTTTTTCCTGGGTGGCTCAGCAGGCCCTTTCTCCCTTTCTTTGGGGCTGATAGAAGGCGGCAGGCACCACACGAAGGTGCCTGGTTTCAAGTGCACTGCATGAGGGATACTCACGTTATTTCTAGTTTGTGAAGCATCCCCCCTCCCCCGCCCAAGAGAACAAGAGCTTACTTTGTGTAATGTTAACATCTTGTGTAACTGCCTCTTTAAGAGAACTACGTCCTCTGCTTTACAGATTTTGTTTCCTGCCAAGAGGGTCACTAGCCCAGCACCACTGGGTGGCAAGGCCTCTCGGGGACCACAGGGAGGGTCTCTTACAGAACGGAAACTGCGGCAGGGCGGGGACCATTCCTTGGCCACAAAATCAGTAGGGGATGGAGAGCCTTATGGATATCTTGCCCATCAAGAGGAGAGTGATTTCTGGAGCCGGACCAAACAATTCTGGTCCACTCTTCATACTGCTGCAAACCATACTCCTTCGTTGGGGTCTGTCTCACAGGATGTGATGTCCTTTGCATTTAGAATTAACTGGATATAATGAATTCTGGGTTTTACATATTTATTACCATTGTCCGTGCTCCCTCTGGTCTTGTAACCACTTCTACTACCCAGCCTGACTCCCTCTAGGGAGAACAAGCAGGAGACTCGGAGGTGCTGGCAGTCACGGAGGCAGCTGGGGGAGGGGAAGCTCTAGCCGGCTTCCAGTTGAACAAGCAGGGTTCAGACCACGACTCCATCATCCATTCATCTCTCCCAGCAAACATCATTGCAGCCCTGCCCTGGGCCAAGCCCTGTGCTGCTGGGCAGAATGTAGAGATGAATGAAAGCCAGGCTCTGCCTTGAGATCTTGTCTAATGGTAGAGGCCCACCTGTAGCCAACAGGAGAGACAGCCTGTGGTAACTGCCAGATGGAGGCTTTTGTTCACATGGGAGACAACACTGGAGCTGGGCCTTGACAGGGGAGGAGGACGCATTAGCCAAGTAGTGTCATAGAAAGCAACTGATTTAGGGGCACCTGGGTGTCTCAGTCGGTTGAGCATCCGTCTCTTGGTTTGGGCTCAGGTTATGATCTCAGGGTCCTAGGATCAAGCCCCACATGGGGCTCTACACTTGGCTTGCCCTTTCTCCCCCTCTATGCATGTGTGCGCTCGCTCGCTCTCTCAAATAAATAAAAACTTAAAAAAAGAAAAGAAAAACAACTTCTTTAACCCCTCTTCGAGTCTCAGTGTCTTCATCTGTTAAAAGGGGTTGCAATACATCCATTAAAACATAAAGCCTGCAGACATATCAGCATCCCCTTTCAGGGGCCTTCATACTATCCACTGGGGCAGGTCTTTGGTTCCCCTTTACCCCCCATTCCAGTTATTTTAAAGCTTTTGATTTTATAGGACATTGCATATATTTATGTTTTTGTGATTTTTGTTGTTCAGACCAAGAAAATGGTGGAGAACATTCTAAGTGAGCTCAGAAAAGAAAAAAAACTTTGAGAAATTAACAGGAGAATGGGGTCTGGAAAATGTCCACAGGACAAGTGCATCAGGAGAGTCATTTGGGGGCCACAGACATTGATCCGAAAGCGTCCTTGGGTCCTGCCATGTCTTTGTTCAAGAACTCTGACTTTGGCTTCAGAACTTAAAGACGGGAAGGGGAGAAATAAGATGGAAGCTCTTCGAGTTAGAACAGTAGCTGTGATAATATTTGGGGAGAAAAAACAAACAAACAAAAAAAAACAGCAGACCTGTGGGCTGACTGAAGTGGCCCTAGACTTGGTTAAACCCTGGCTTGGCCTCTCTGCATTGCAGATGGTAGTGGCCTAACCTACCTTGGGCAGAAAAGGCAGGAGGGAGAATTTCTTGGCTTACATAACAGGAATCCAGGGCTTCTCCTGCTCCAGGCAGGACTGGATTCAGGAGCTCAAGTGACGATGACTGCTGTTTGGTTTTTCTTTTCTTTGCCTTTCAGTTACTACTTTCAAACGTTCTCTTGCTTTGTGATAGAGGCATAAGGAGGGTCTGTGCGGTCCTCAGAGCTTGAAGTACATTCACAGGAGACTGCTTGGCCTAGCATGGCCCCATCTGGCCCCCCTGAACCAATCACTGTGACCAAAGGATGGGGTCCTCTGGTTGGTCAGGCCAGGGTCCCAGGCATAGCCATTGGCTGGGAGCAGGTTAGCAAGATCAGCCCCAGTGGGAAAAGGGAATGTTGCTACTTTGCATTCATGTTCAAGTAGAAGAGACAAACGTGGGGGACAAGTAATCCCGGGTCAGTGGGTCAGTGGTGGGGTGGGGGGACTACAGAAAATTGGGGGATGGAGGGGGCTGTCGGGGAGGGCTTCACCACCGTGTTCATGTTGGAGCGGAGGTTGCACGGACAGGATATCACCAGCAAACCGACCCTCGGGCTTGGCTAGCTGGACACGTGCGGTTCAGCTGCAGTAACTTTCTGAGAGCTCCTTGGCGGTGGCTGCAGGGATGGTAGATCAGAGGGGTGTGCTGTGCCTAGTGGGTCTCATGGGGGAGACAGGTTGCCAAGATGCTTCCTTCCCTGCCTCCCAGAAGTCTCTGAGGGCATGTTGCTGAGATGGAAAGCCTCCTGGGCGGGTTGGTGGCAGGGCCCAAAGCCACGGCAAGTGAGCTCTGTAAACAGTGTAGACACTCCCCAGCACCAGCATCCAAGAGCCCAGTTTTCCAGGTGCAAGTCTCTGCTCCAGTGGCCTTGCCCAAGGAGGCCTTGCCCTTTGGCTAACTCAAGCCCAGGGTGGGGGCTGTCCTGAGATTATTTTCCCCCTTCCCTGATGATCCACCCCTCTCTCCTTTTACTGAAATTTAAACCCTATGAGGATTATAAGTGAACTACTTTACAAATGGGGGGGTTTTTGTTTTTTTTTTTTTTTAATGCTCTTGAACCCATGATTTTATTATGCTCGTTTTACAGATGAGGAAATTAGGGCTCAGCTGTCACTTGACCAAAGCCACAGAGCTGAGAGAAGTGGCAGTGCCCAAATCCGTCCCTCCCTTCTCTTCCCACCGCACCCAGTGTGTGGCTGAAACCTTGGGCTGCCTGCTATGGAAGGTCCCAGGGGGAACCTTCCCCCCCGCAACACCGTCCACAGGTCACTGGGCTCACAGGCCAAGGAGAAGATGGGTCCAGAAAGAAAAATCCACCCGGTGCTAGCTAAAGATTAATGGTGGCTAGAAAATCTGGAAATGTGGGCATGAGAGTTTTATCTTCCACATGTGGAGGCCAGAAGGAGTTTCTTTGATCCGTTCCTCATGGCCAGGAAAGCTGGTTGTAGAACGCAGCGCACAGCTTCTCAGTCCATGCTCCTCAAAGATGACTGAACACTGAGAGGAAAGCATCTTCGTGGATGGTCTGGCTCCTTTCCCTGGAAGCTGACCCCATGC